>NC_085037.1:8144741-8375860 GCF_963692335.1 Osmerus eperlanus
GAGCCTTGCTCCCTCCTCCTCGACATCCCTCTCCCCTTTCAATCGCAGGTCTCTGTGCGAAATGTTGATAGGCTGGCGAAGGAAACACTATCGACCAGATGGAAGGGAGAGGGGAGGGGCCTGGTTTTTGATGGACAGCAGCGGCTGGTCTGTATATCCCCACCCCATTATGCGCAAAGGTCAGATGTCAATAGACTATGTGTGTCTGTGTGTGCATGTGCGGGTTGGGACCAGGTATATAGATTAGCTGTCATGGTACAATAGTGCTAAGTGGCCACTGTCGATACTGGGTAGGCTCTGTTCATCTCAGCGAGCACACACATGCAGTCACACATACGCACACACATCAAATAACATCTGTCAAGACCCACTATGTACCACAGTATTAAAACTGTCAAAGTGCATCCTAGTGATGCAGTAGAAGATTAGGTCATATTGAATATTGTGTGATTGAAGACAGGAAGTCAGAATGTATCCCCATACAAAATGAGCTATGGGCACAGCCTAAAGGGCGGCCCACAACTATCCTGCAAGGGTGGGGCGAGGGAGGGTAGCAAGGGAACACAGGATGTGGCCAGCTGTCTCAGCTGTCCAGAGCGAAGAAGGTGGTTGGGAGAGAGCGATGAAGAGAGAGAGAGAGAGAGAGAGTGTCACAGACTCGGTGTTGTCTGCAGGCTTTTGGTAGAGACTGACAGAGATTGGGAGAGACGCAGAGGTGGGGGGGATAAATACATGGACAGAAACAGAGAAAGGAAGTGATGGAGAGAGAGATGGAGAGAGACAGAGGACAGGGAGATAGAGATGGAGGACTTAATACACAGTTCAGGTTTCAGCTTGTGGAGGAATAAAGACTTCTAGTATCTCATTACATTAAACTAACAGAGAGAGAGAGACAGAAAGAGACAGGGGGAGAGAGAGAGGGAGAGAGAGAGGGAGAGAGGGAAGGAGAGAGAAAGAGAGGGAGAGAGAGAGAAAGAGAGGGAGAGATGGAGAGAGAAAGAGAGGGAGAGGGAGAGAGAGGGAGAGAAAGGGAGAGGAAGAAGTTGATGCATTTGTGTGCATGTGTGTGTGTGTGCGTGTGTTTGTGTGCGTGTGTGTTTGTGTGCGTGGGCTGGTTCCAGTGGTCAATGCCAGGAATGTCTTATGATAATAACATCTCTAATCTGTGACTTTTCTCTTCTCTTTCCTTTCTTCCTCCTGTCTCTCCATTCTTATAATCTCTGTGAGTGTGTCCACGTGTGTGTTAGAATGCATGTGAGTAAGAATATCTCATAGAGTGCATTATTGTGTGTGTGTGTGTGTGAATGTGTTTTTCACTAGTGTATATGTGTTTGTGTGTGTGCACATGTCACGGTGTGTGCAGATGTCTAATCTGATCTTCTGTCTGTCGTTTTTTTCCCCTCGGCTCCCCCCCGCTACTCTCACCCTACCTCATATCTATTCCTCCTCCCACCTCCAACAACTGTTGTAGCAGACGGAAAGATAAACCTGTTCCTTCTCTCCCCCTCCCTCCCTGTCCCTCACTCTCTCCATCACTTCCTGTCCCTCCCTCTCTCCATCACTTCCTGTCTCTCACTCTCTCCATCACTTCCTGTCTCTCACTCTCTCCATCACTTCCTGTCCGTCCCTAACCTTCCCTGTGTGTCAGATGTTCCTCGTGAGTCAGGGCTGAAACAGGACTGATTTTGAGCTGCCTCACACACAGCTACCTCACATCTACCTGCCTCACACCCAGCTGTCTCACATCCAGCTGCCTCTAGCCCATGCCCTGAAAATGTGCGTGTGTGTGAGTGCGTGTTTAGTCTGGTGCCAATGTGCAGCATTCCACTCAGCCTGCAGACCTGCCTCAGAATCTTACAGAGCAGTCAGAACCACACACACACTCACACACACACACTTCAGCTCATATCCTCTCTGCAATTTGTTCCGGACTTTGCGTATCCAAACAATACACAATCCTCCGTGTCATGACACACACAGCTCTTTATCTATTTGAGTGTGTATGTGTTTTATTAATCTGCTCTATACAGTCCCTCTCCCCTGCCCTCTTTCTCATCCTCCTTACTCTCTCCATCCCTCCATCCCTCACTCTATCTCTCCCTCCATGTTAATTACACAGAGACGAGGATAAAGCCACTAAGCCGTGTAATCTGGACGGATATGACCCGACCACCAAGCTGATCCCTTAACACTATTACTTACACTTCAACCTGGCACACACACACGCACACTCACACACATAACTCACTCCTGAACCTGACATAACTACACATTTACACACTCAGGCACACTACTCACTCTTCAACCTGCCCTGCCACACACACATGCTCCTATACACCCCCACACACGTGCCCAGCTCATTCACACACTTACCAGGGAGCTGAGAGCCACCGGAAACATCATCATGTGATATATATATAGGTATATATAGAAATGAGAGCACAGCTGTCCATTAGTCTAAAAGCACAGACGAAGGCTACAGGCAGATCGAGTGCCAGTCCTGTTCCTGGTTCTGGGGGGGGGGGGGGGGGGGTCTGGTACAAGTTGAGAGGTAGTGGTGGGTGCGGGTGGTGATGGGGGAAGGCGTTGTCCGGGAAAAGTGTTAAGAGGTATCAAAAGAGAGGGTGGGGAGAGCGACAAAGAGAGAGATAGCTGGTGGTGGAGAGGGAAATTCAGGAAGGAGGTCAAAGACAGTGTGCATCACTACTGTTTTGTTATGTGAGCAACCCGGGCCAATCAATTAAGGACGTTGGGGCCATAGCAAAAGGGTGGAGGGGAAGATCGCAGGGATCACGATCGCGATCATAAGAAAGAGAGAGAACGCACCGGACACACAGACAGAGGGGGAGGGTATAGCTCAGAGGGTAAGAGGTCACAGGTTCAACAGGGTACCCCTTGTACTGTACATGCCTTGGAGAAAGCGCCTGCCAACTGAATACATGATTGAAATGAAGAGAAGAAGAGATGTTTTTCCATAGAACAAAAATAAAAGTCAAGGCTTCTCTTCCCTGGGCCACTGTGCTGTAGGTCACTGGAGCTAGAGCATGACTGATGTCAAATCGGGTTTTCTGGGCATAAATATAGAGTTCTCTCTCTCACACACACACACACACACACACTAGATATCTTTCACACCGCACACTTCCTTCTCTCTTGTCTCTCACAGAGAGAAGGAAAAAATGAACTTGAATACTTGTTAATTGCAAAATAAATATGTTGTCCGCTCTTTATGGATATAGTGTATGATGTTTGGTTGTCTGCTTTAATGACTTGTATGACAATATATTAATTTGTATTTTTCTTACACCTATAACTTAATGCAATTCAAAGATCTTTGCCATGTCAATAAAAAGCAGCATTGAATTCTATTGAATTTGAAGAAAGAGAGAAGGGGAGTGATATAGAGATGGAAAGACAGGGAGATAGAGAGAGAGAGAGAGAGAGAGAGACCTTAGAGAGAATTGTGATCACACATCAACTTTTTGTTTTCTTTGAGGAAAAACCCGAGATGAATTATTTATCGTGAATTTACACATCAATGACAGTTTTACCCCCTTAAGGTTTTCCTGCTTCCAAACCAGTAAGTGTTGGTAGCTCACACATCAGTGTGTGTCCATGTGTGTGTGGAGGCTGCATGGGTGTGTGGAGGCTGTGTGTGTGTGTGGAGGCTGCGTGTGTGTGTGTGGAGGCTGTGTGTTTGTGTGGAGGCTGCGTGTGTGTGTGTGGAGGCTGCGTGTGTGTGTGTGGAGGCTGCGTGTGTGTGTGTGGAGGCTGTGTGTGTGTGTGGAGGTTTGCGTGTGTGTGTGTCTACCACTTCTAAAATAACAAAGGGAGCCATTCTCCAACCAAGTCCCTCAGCAAGATGAGTGAAGGCAACTGCCACCATCCCTTAGCACTTCATGAAAAACCACTCACCCTTAACACGCACACACGCACCAAAATTCCATTTATCAGTAGACCACCTATAGACCACCGACAGAACACACCAGTCCAGAAGCATCAAAAGAACAGAGTCTTACAAATTTCAAAAACGTCGTTAAGACTATTCTGGTTCTGAGCAAATACGGCGGCAGGTTCAGAAGCATCAACACACACTGCCGGCAGCTGAACCAATAGGGAGGTCTCCTCCTCCACCCACGCAAGCCCAGGTGGAGGCACACTAGTCTGAAATATCCACAGGAACTTAGTGTCCTTGTTTGAGGTCGTCATTGAGTACAAAGGACAGGTGGACAGAGTAGTTATGGCTCGCAGTCAGACAATAAATCTCTACTGCTAACTCTCTAATGTCACAAAGGGTTAGCTATCAACAGAATGTAGCGCTCTGTAATATAAGTAGTGTAATCAAGGAGTTTACACCATGAGTCCAGTTTCACTTCAACAAGCTCTTCTGGGAACATTGTAACATAGTACTTACCAATCTCTGACTACAGTCTCAATGTTATTTTCTGGCTTCAAATGATCCTGTCCCCAACTTTCCATGACCCGACACCAGAACAATGTTTCGACAGAGTTGTTCTCAAACAGCTGCAAGGGCGACGCAACAAAACAAAAACTTTCTATAGAATACAATACGTACGTACAAACAATAGGTGGTTTTCCTTTTTTGAGGGAGGGGGGGGGGGCGATAAACAGTTCAAGAATCACTGTTCCATTGGAACATGTCATGACGAAGCCACCATTCTCAACCATGAAGATCTGCAGTGGTCTCCTGAAACACGTTCACCTCTCCATCTGATCTGGCGCACATCCAGTGCCGTTTGTTTACCGTGTGTGTGATATTCTGATATTTTTTACAAGAAAAACCTTCATACCCTCCAACGAAAGACCAGCTTTCTTCGATCTATATTGCCGTGTGTTTGAAAACTAGTGGTGTAGTAAGGTTCATCGATCCTACCCTTGACTGATCACATTAGCATTCCCAGACGGTCGTCTGCGCGTCCCGCCCAACCAGAACAGGATAATGAGCTGATAAGAGGAGGCAGGCTTCAGCAGGACCTGGGTGTCTGTCTGACCCCAGCAGCTGCAGGACATTTGGAGCTAACAAAGTCCTAACATGTCTGCTGACTCCAGGTCTAGATCAGCTCCCCCCTGTAGGATGTGCAGGAAATATGGGACCCTCATTTCTAATGGACCAATACGCTCTCTGGCCTTTTCACTCGCGGAGGAGAGGGGAGGTGAGGAGAAAACAGGAGAGGAGATGAGAGCAGATGAGAGGAGAGGGGAGGACAAACCTAGAAACAGAGTTTCTAAAGTATAGAGAATGGTACAGAGCTGATAGGTTGCTTTGATAGGACTCATACAAATCACTTGAGAGAGACAGAAAAAGCAAGAGAGAGAGAGAGAGAGAGAGAGAGAGGGAGAGAGAGAGACAGACAGAGAGAGTAAGAGGGTGTCAGAGAGAGGGAGAGTTACAGTAGAGAGCTAGGTGGGGGTGGAGAGATGAAACACTATGAAATGTTTTCAGCCAACAAGCTTGTGTGGACATCCATCGGCAAGAAAACGGGTGACAGGTCATCAGGTCACCCACGACGCTTCTCCTGTTTTATGATCCTGACACGGCCACCTCTGCTGCGCTCTCATCTGTAAAGGCCCCACCCTTGCCTGGGAGCTGTCTGTGTGTGTGTGTGTGTGTGTGTGCGTGTGCATGTGTCTGTGCAAGACAGATCTGTGTGTGCAAGTGTTCACCAAAAGCTCTGCTTGTGTGTGTGTGTAAGCACGAGCGATACGGTGAGTTCCCCTTCGACGCCTCCGACGCTGCGACACGAAACACTGCTGCATTTTGGGTCTTGATTAAATCCTTAAAATATGCAAGTCGTCTACATAAGCTGCTCACTGGTCTGTGCCCAATCTTTCCAGGCAGAAAGATTACAGTTTCTTTGTCATGTGGTACCCCGACCGCATCACATTTCAAACGCTAATACTTTACACTCCAGGGACTTCACAAGCGCTCAAAGTCGGTTCTCAAGTGTGCTTACGTAGGCCTACACAACACAACCTCACCAGGGAGATCTCATGTTCTATTTAGTACCGGTATTATTGGAGTTATTATCGCCGCAGTTCCAGCTAAATCTAATTGGCCCCGTTGCAGAAAAAAAAAAGTTTGAGTTTGGTGAGTTTCCCAGGATGTTCAGCTGAAGGTTCTGCTTCCTAGCACGTCAGTCCTGCAGTGTGGCCTGCTTAGCACTGCCTGGTGGATGAGGTGGTGCATGCTACAGCAGTGTTCTGTGTCGGAGTCTGAGGACCTGGACAGAGAGAGCAGCTCAGTCACAGTCTCAGTCACACACTAGGTGTTACCGCTAACCTGAGGGAGACAGGTGGTGGGCGCAGGTGTGTGTGTGTGTGTGTGTGTGTGTGTGTGGGAGCATGTGGCGTGGGTGTGTCTGTGTGTGTGTGTGTGTGTGTGTGTGTGTGGGAGCATGTGGCGTGGGTGTGTCTGTGTCAACCCAGATAAGACAAATCCATCCCATAGACAGGTCCTGGTAACAACACAGCGTGTGTGTGTTTGTATTAGGAGTATAACGGTGTGTGTATATCTAATGGCATTTTAGCTCACCCAGTCACCTAAGCAGGTTCTAGCCACACATATACACACACGCTATCAGCTATGGATCCAATTCGAGAGTAGGCTTATGTGAACCACACACAAGCGCACACAAACACACACACACACACAAAATGGCCTATGTACACACATTCCATGCATTATCGAAAAAAACATTCCATACAACTCTGTGTGACCCCAATAATTCCACAATCAACACACTGTATATCTTCCCCTCCCCCCCACAGACACACACGCATACACTCACACACACACCCAGAGGCCCGTGTGGAATGTGTAGAGCCCCCGAAACAGGCTGTTGTGTGTGAACGTGTGTGTGTGTTTATGTATGGAATGCTTCCCCAGCTGTAAAGTGTGTGTGACCTAACCCCTGTGACCGCCCCCTGTGGAGCAGAAGGGGGTACTGTTCATTTCATAGACCATCCTTTTAAAGGGCCGCATCCTCCATTGGCCAGCTGCTGACCTGTAACTGTACAGTTTATAACCGTGTGACTGTACCGTCCCTTTAAGGATCAGATAGTAACCTTTAACTAGCATATAACTCAGCATGACTGAAAAAATAGGTTTGAAGTGTCTCAGGCCTGTCTATTCACAGACAGGAAGAGGTCACATAGACTAACGTCTCAGGCATCCATGACCTCTGACCCTAACGTCCCTTTAAAGGGCCAGTTGCTAGGTTTTAGCAGACCACCAGTGACTTGGGAGAAGGACCGCAATGAGTCATGTTTCCAGTGTACAGTCTGAGAGATGTACACACACGCAAACACATGAAAACAACCAAACAAACGCACAACACCTTTTGGTCAGCAGATTTTGTGCCGACACCGATATGTTTGCTCACAAACAAACACACGCACCTTCACACACACACACGCACACACTCTCAAACGGCCTCCTGCAGCCTTATTGAGCATCTGTCCTGCGTGTCTTCCACTGAGTGGCTCTTTCATCCACCACACAGAGGACCCAGTGTGGTTCAGTCTGGCTCTGCTCCCGTCTCTCCAGAACATTCTTCCAGCGCAGAGACGGCACACTGGTAAACACCACGACCACACACACCAACATTGCCTTAAGCAACCCGGTACCTCTCTTATCCTCCGTGGAGACCCCTCGACCTCAAAGCTCAACGCAACCCTTCTCCTAGTGTCCATCTATCTCTCCCTCTGCACAGACCCAAACTCCTCTCCTGTCCACTCCTGTCCTCCCCCACCCCTGTCTTGTGAGTGTTGCATGAACATACAGTTCCTATTTCTCTCAACACATGCCTGGTCTATTTCCAGCTATAGGCCTGGTGCTGAGACAGAAAGAGAGAGAGAGAGATAGAGAGAGAGAGAGCGAAAGAGACAGAGAGAGAGAGAGGGAGAATGTGTAATGTATGATTTATGAGTAAATATACCAAACACTTTCCTGGCGTGATGAGGCTTAGAGAACCCCAAGGGGTGACATTAATACCGTGTGCGTGTGCATGTGCGTGTGCACGTTTGTATATGTGCGGTGAGGAAAGAAAGTATACGGGGGTATTTCATCTCCCCCCCCCCCTCTCCACCTACCCCCCCCCCACACACACACACAGATGTTAATTCAAAGGGGAGAGACATACACAACAGCAGACCGCTAGACTGAAGGGCGAGAGACAGACTGGCACGCACCAATTAGTCGAATCTGCACCCAACCCCTCTCCCCTTATCACCATGGTTACGGTGCTAAACCACATCTGTCCAAGTCCACGACACCTACAGTCGCTCCCACCTTGTCACAAACACAGACACACACGCATGCTCACACACGCGAACACTCACACACCAACACACAGCAGAAGTACTCAGCATGGAACAGGACAGCTGAAGGACAGAAGCACTATTTGCTCAAAGCCAACGCTTTGAACCGGTTCAGGGAACGAAAATCGAAAACCAGAAACAATCCATATTTTCCTAGGAACAAAACCAAAACCAAAAATGTTATATATTTTTTATGTTCTGGAACAGTCAAGTTTCTTTGAAACAATAATATCCATATGGTGAATACCATAATTATTTCGTTATTTGGTCTATCTTCGGTCTATGACTTGATGATCCAGAGAACCGGGCACGTATAAAATAGACATACTAGATCGATACAGCCATACTGCTTAAGACCCAAGGAAGTGAAGTCAACTGTGGAGTTGTTTGGATGAACATCTTGCACCCAAAAATTATATAACTCTGAATGTTGATCTGCACTAAGCGAGGGAGTCATGGATCTCTCAAGAACAGGCACTGCACTAGTACACTGAACAGCAGACATTAATGATCCACATCTCACACTCTCTCTTAACCCCACCCACACATACATTGTAGCTTATCCTTCTGTCTCTTCAGCATTAACCATATTCCATTAACACATGCTGGCTGCAGCCCACACACGCACTCGCGCGCACACACACACACACACACACACACACACACACACACACACACACACACACACACACACACACAGGGAGCCTCCTTGTGGGTGCTGTAATTAGCAGCACAGTTAATTAGACACAGAGCTCAGAGTGATGAACTCTCCTGCTGAGCAACTTTCATGAAGCACTTCACCGTAGGACTAGAGCAGTACACGCACACACACACACTCACGCACGAATGCACAAACACACACACACGCACAGGCACTTCAACCTTCAATTGCACTTTATTCAGCGGTAAAGATTTAGTGAAAACCGTGAAGTGGAATTGAATAATGATTTAATGACTCCTGTAAGATGAAGTCACAGTCGTGAGAATGGAGGAGATGAGGAGAGGACCCCGAGGACTGCTGTCCACAAGGATCTTAGTAGACATCTTCCTCCTCCTTCCCCTCCTCCCTCTCTCCCTCTCTCCCTCTCTTCCTCCCTCCCTCCCTTCCTCCCTCCCTCCCTCACCCTGTCTCTGTCTTCTTCTCCCGCCCGCCCTCCTTCCCCTCCTCTTTCTCTCCCACTCTTCCTCCCTCTCTCCCTCCCTCCCTGGCTCGGTCTTTTTCTCCCCTGCAGAGAGCAACTGATTACATTCCTCCGCTGCTGTCCATCATCCTCTCCTCCCTCGTCAGGACACCTCTCCTTCATCCGTGTTTGTGAGGGCAGCTTCCTCTTGTCATTCCCTCCGACTCATCCTTCAATTTCCCGTCTGCTGCTGGCACCGGCCGGATGGCCAAAGACGGGGGGTGGCTCGTCTTCCATCAGCGTTCTTACTGGGTGGGGTGAAGGTAGAAGGCGGGAGGTCGGTGCTCCCCAGAGGTCCTGGACAGACAAGAGGGAGCAGCAGAGCGCCACGCCCCTCCAAACCCCGCCTTCGATGCCAACAGCTGAGAGATTAGTGGTTAATCGAGCCTGGCGAGTTGACGGACAGGCTGGGAACAGACCCAGAGCCAGTCGGAGGTTCTTTCTGCCAGAGGCACAACACTCAAAACTAATAGGTTGGGTTCTGTGATAGTTAACAAAGCGACTGTCTGGATATTGCTGACGTGCAGCTTCCAGACACGATAGTTTGTCGTCCTGGCTGGCGCGACCTTAGTGGAGGCCTCTTCAGTAGACACGCAGAGGAAACCACAATGGGGGGTGTCACTTGACTCAATAGTTGCTTTCATGTAGGATAGAATGAGAACATTGAAATCCAAATAGAGAATTTAGAAGGCTCGCTGTGCTCGGAGAGATACGACGCATCAGAAGGTCACCACAGAGACAATTAGCATGTAGCATTTTCCAAATGTCACGCTTTGTCCGGGAACACAAACTCGCAGTCCGCTGTGACATGAACAGATAAAAGACCCCAGCCCACCCCCCTCCTGGATATGCCACCACACACTCCATGTCACCTTTTAACCTCTCTCTCCGGGTCCCAGGAGAGAGAGCTCATGTATTGCTCTCTCCAGTCAAACACAAACACCACCTCCTTTGATAATTGCATCAAACAGCCCTTTCCCTTGCCTTGAAAGACATGCAAATACCCCTCCCTCCCTTAAAGCAGACAGGGAAAGTCGTATCAAAGGAGGCAGACTTGTGTAGGTTCACCTGTCGTTTTGTTTATTAATATAGGTGTCAGTTTACAAGAAGGAGGCTCAGGCAATGTGACTGCAGTCTATTTCATTACTCTCCTCTTCCTCCTCTTCTTCCCTTCTCTATCCCTCCTTCTCTCTCCCTCTTTCTCTCTCCCTCCCTCTCTCTCCCTCCTTCTCTCTCCCTCCTTCCCTCCTCTCTCTGCTGTACGGCCAAGTTGCTTTAGGCACAGCTGAGCAGGAAGCGTGAGAGGAAGCCTAATTAAGACATGAACAGGAAGACTTTTTACTGAACATTTCCAATGGTGTGAAATGTGCATACCGGAGAAGTCTGAACTCCCATGGGAGTTGCTTGTCTCACATTGCGTCTTAATTACCGCAGGTTTCTCATTTCCATCTTATGAAGACAAGAACACGAAGAAGCACAGGCAACAGATCTCTCACTATGTATACGCCTACAAACAGAACTTCAAGCAGGTTTTGGATCCTATTTAGGACTAAAAGGAAATTAAGAACATACTTTCTGTATATAATGATGCAATATAATCTGTTGCTTGTTTTAGGTAGGATTATTCCCAGTATATTCATCCACTATGATTTCCTTTCAGTGAAAGGCCTTCGGACATCATCAAATAGACCCAGGGGAGGCTGGAGGACCCCTGGTTCCTCACCTGGTTCCTCACCTGGTTCCTACCCTGGTTCCTACCCTGGTTCCTACCCTGGCTCCTCACCTGGTTCCTACCCTGGTTCCTCACCTGGTTCCTACCCTGGTTCCTACCCTGGTTCCTACCCTGGTTCCTACCCTGGTTCCTCTCCTACTCGCGCTGCAAACTTCCCCACTGCTCCCCAGCCTCGGGGGCCAAGAGAGGGGTTAAGTATCCTCGTCTCCATCCATGTTGACCCCCAGCTGAGAGCATCAGATGAAGCAAAGCATTAAGGATAAACGGTAATCAGCTCCAAGCAGAGAGAGAGCAGAGACACCCTCAGGGTCTGGAGATCAGTGAATTAGCTGCATCGTTTTCAGCATAAATAAACGCTGCTTGACGGTATGAGGTGCAGCATGTGCAGGTTGTAAGCTCAGACACAATTTAAACATTCACATACACAACCCCCCCCCCCCTCCTCCCTCCCCAAAGCGCATACACACTCTCCAGCTATGATGGATGGATATCTCTTTCCTGGCTTGCGTACACAGACAGGCAAACAGGCATTCTAGATGAAAGAAGTCTGGCAGGCTCTCGTCCAATCACGTGCCAGCACCACCCCTTCCCAGAGGGGCACCTAAAAGGTAATCCAGTTCATTTAGAGGATACATACAGGCTTGCTGTATTAAAAATGGTTATTTACTTGATTAAAAACAAATTTTCCCAGTCTCAGAGACCTGTTTTACAAAGACATGGTTTAGTCTTGGTGCCCTACTCACACTAGCTATTTTGATGCTAGCTGCTCTACAGAAGCTAGATGCTGAAGGCTAGAAGCAGCAGGACTCGACACTGTGATGCGCTGATACCACAGATCCACCACTATCTCCGCTATGCTACGCTAACATTATCACAAAGAGGCTGGCTTGGTAAACTGATAGCCACAACGTTAGCAGAACATGGCACACTAACGCTATCTAATCCCATTTTTCCAGAGCCTAGATCCATTGCGGTATAGATTGCATTCCGGGGGGGGGGGGGGTGTCACAGGGCTTACTAGCTGGATGGTCTGCAGTCTATCTGTTTCTAGGCCGTGCTGGAGCTAGTAAATGAATATAGATTCACTTTGCTGACCAAGGGAGTCTGCACTGTCTGCTCAGACCCTATTAGGAGCTGTGATGGAGTGTGTTTGTGTGGGGGTTTGTATGTGTGTGTGTATAAGAGAGATATTGAGAGAGCAAGAGAGACAGAAAAAAACTTTATTTTCTTTTTGGGGGGGGGGGGTTCTGTGTGTATGTGCGTACATAAATGTTTGTTTGTATGTGTGTGAGTGTGTGTGTGCGTGTGCTGAATTGATTAGGTCCATTCCTGGAATGGTTCTGGCTTTTTCGAGGAGAGGAGAGGAGAGAGTTTACTTAGAGCACCCTAATCACATTATCGAAAGAGAAAGAGGGAGGACAGAGAGAGGAGGAGACAAAGTGAAGTCTTGAAGGGGAGAGAGGGGTTAGCAAAAGCATACATTAAGGGATAGGCAAAGTGAGGTAGGATCTGGTTCCTGTCATCTTCACCACAGGATGTCAAGTGTTTGTATGTGTGTGTGTGTGTGAGTATGTGAGTGAGTGTGTGTGGAAACGGTTGACAACTAGAAGACAGCTGAAAACACAGGGACGGGCAGACAGGTCACGGGTTGGGCAGGAAAGTAACATGAGCTGGGGCACGCACGTGTGTGTGTGTGTGTGTGTGTGTGTGCGTGTGTGTGTAGGGCCCAAAGGTATTGGGTGAAGGAGTAGTAGTGACACCAGATGCCAACACCACTAACTTTGGCAGTAGTATTATGGGATATCAGAGAGCAGGACGACACATGGATCTCACTCAGCTATGAATACACTGTTACAGTAGTCTGCTGTACAAGAAGAATAAAGCAAGGTCAAAACTGAGGTCTGGTTCTGGGCTTCACTGTAAAGGCAAAGGTCACAGGGTACCCTGGGGAAGGTTGGCGAGGAAGCCTGGCCGAAGATGTGATTTAGCAAACAACTGAACTGAAGAAATATGTGGCCGAATGTAAGCACACTTACTAGTAGGTATGGTACAGAGTCAGAGGAAAGACATGTATACAGGGCTAGTACACAAGTATAGAATGCAGAGGTGTGAAGTGTAAGTCTGCAGTAAATATATCTTGTTGGTTAGTTGTAACGGTTTCAAATTCTTGTACTCGCTGTGAAATATTTTACTGTTGTTCTACAGGTACACTCTTGCACTCTTGTGGGGAGTTTCATGTTGTTCAATTGTAACTTGTTTAACTGCATGCTCTTATGGTTCTTCACTTTGGCACTTATTTGGTTTTCCACAATGTATGCTTCATGTTTTGGCAGTGGGGCAATCTCGCTGTTATGATCAGTGACCTATGCTCTTTTGTAAAGCTCTCTCTTGGAAGTCGCTTTGGATAAAAGCATCTGCTAAATGCATAAATGCATAAATGTAATGTCAATGTATAGGATATGGGACAGCGCCCTATACTGTCTGTTGGGTTGAGTGTTGTTGTGGCAGTGCTAGAGCGTTAAACTCTGTACCTGCATGTAGACATTTTGAGAACCAGCAGCTGGTAGTGCAGTCCAGTCTCCTCTCATTCATCATAGGTGTCAAGGATGGAGGCAGGGGACCGGTTGGAACACACACACACACACACTTACATGCGGGGTGTGCACACACACCTTCTGTACACTCGTATTCGCACACTCTCAAGCGCAGAAACATGCTCGCACACACCCCCTTGGAGGAGTGAGACAGGGGATGGTTGAGAACAAAATGAGCTCGGCACCACGGCTATCATTAAGTAAGAGTTCACCAGCAGAACTGCTCATGATTAATTCATCATGCTGAATCCTATTCTTTATTTGGCCGGCGGTGCAAAACCCTCTTATCTGGGCCAGGGAGAGCTTTGTCTGGGTCTGGAACTCACTCTCACACCCCATACAAGTCTGCCTTGGTGGGGACAATATGGTGCGTGTGTGTGTGTGTGGGGGGGACTGTCAGATTGATGGTGGCGTGTTAGAATATAAGGTGGAAGCCAGTCTCATACAGAAACTAGCCGTTACAGTGTACAGTGCTGATATAAACATTAGCAGGATGATATGGTTTGATAGGGAAGAATCTCTGGAGGGCAATACACCCCCCTCCTTCTTTGAATCCCGATTTAACCCAAATACCCCACTGTATATTAATGAATGGGTGGTGGTGGTGGGAAGAAGCCTTTGAGGCCTTTGAACTTTAAAGAGGGAGGGATTATCACAGCCTGTCAATCATTATCTCTCGAACCCCTCACTCCCCCACATGAGAGATTTCCTCGCCCCACTTCAAAAGAGGTGAAAAATGAAAACACCATCTACGGTTAACTCCTTTGCCTTTTAATGATGCATGCAGCCTTTACAAGTTTATCTACCAATTCGCCTGTCATTATCAGTGATAGCACGACCTGAAAGAGAGTTGGACTGCATTTACAGAAAATGATGACTTTATTGTATGTAGCATCTTCACCTATACACAATCCTGCCCAGTTTTGAGATAAGAAGTTCAAAGAGTTTTTTTTTTCATAAGAACTCATTTCAGTACTGTATGATTGAGATTGAAGTGTGAGATCTCAACACAAGGGGGTTTAGGGTCAAGTGCAGCCAATCAAAATCAGGTAAACAAGACAGAGACGTGGGGGGGGTGGATTATATATCTTAGCAACAGAAGGCAAGGGTACCACCCTCCCACACACACACACTCCCTCTCCCTAGTCTAGCACTCTCTTTATCCCAGGTCTCTCTCTCTCTCACACACTCTCTCTCTCTCTCCCCCTCCATATTGTCGGAGTCTTTCCGCTCCAGTTCACTTGCACAAAAGCCAGAAAGGACGCCAGGGGCTTTTCCCGCCATGATCGCTGTGGCGATGGCTGGGCTGGATAAAAGGTCCGATTAGGGTTCTGAATGGGCTCCCGTTAAGAGGGACATCCACACTAGTGAGGCGGGGGTCAGCAGGGGTCAACATGGGCCCCAGGGCCAAACAGATCCTCTTCAGAAACCTGAGAGGCACCTGATGGGTCTGGACCTCCCCCTCAATATGGGGAACTGTCTGGGGGGGGGTCGATGGAGTAATTGCCCCCCGCCCCTGTCAATCTCCCAAGCTCAACAACCACACCAGGCTCACTCTCAGCCAGTGTGGGGTGCGCCTGCTGCGGTTGTTTTAAAGGTTCCACCTCTGACCGCCCACAGCCTGTCTGGCAGGTGTGCTGTGCTGCCCGTCTATCTGTGTGTGGACGCAAAGCTCATACTGGCCCTTGAGCATGACGGGGGTTAAATGTAAAAAGCATGCAGGTTCTCAGGTGTGTGAATGGGAAATGGAATCCGCCCTCTCACCAAGCACCCGGCATCACTACTGTCAACATCAGCTGGGTTTGAACCTGCTTATCAACCCCCAGAACCTGCTTATCAACAAGGTTAGATAGACGAGTAGCCGGACCTAACAGACAGGCTCCTCCAGCCCAGCCCAGCCCAGCCCAGCCCAGGCGCTAGAGGGAGAGGTCAGCTGCACATGACAGCTCTCCCTGTGGAGTAGGGTTACATGGAGACCAGCTTGACTCCTCTGTAGGGAACCTTTCCTTTCATAACCTCTGGCATGCCACTGGCTGTCTTGTGAAATGTCTCAGTGTCTGTCTGCTCCCACATGCATGAGTAGATGCATCAATGTGGCAAGTGTGTGTGTGTTTGTGTGTGATGTGGTGTGTATGTGATTGTGTGCGTGTGTCTATTGTCAACACACCGTTGCTGTCAAATATGTTTAATGTTATGGATGATTATGGGAGCGGTGGTTATGAAAAATGTATGTGAGAGAGGTATGTTAAGAGGACAAGTTCACTGAGAGACAACAGGCATGCTTACAGACAGAGACTAGGGAGGGAGGAGGGAGACTTGGGAGGAAGGATGGAGAGAGGGATGTGGAGAGAAAGCAGAGAAGAAAAGGGGGAATATGGTATGGGGATGGAATGAGAAGAGGGAGGAATCCAAAATCAGAAAACAGTTGGAAAAGAAAGACAAAAAGAAGGTTGACAGAGAGAAAGAGAAAGAGAGAGAGAGAGAGAGAGAGAGAGAGAGAGAGAGAGAGAGAGAGAGAGAGAGAGAGAGAGAGAGAGAGAGAGATGAGAACTCAGATTCTTTCTCTTCTTCCAAACAGAAGAAAAAGTTCTAGAGAGAGCTTCAGGCCAACACACACACCACAGCCTCCACACTACTCTGCTACGCTACTCCACAGGCCCTAATTACACTTGGGTGTAGCCCTTCTGATTGGGCCTGCCAACATCTGAACACACTAACACACACACATGACTATAGGGCATTCAGACCACAAGTTATGTTATGATATATCTTAGATATGTATTCATGTTGCCGACCCTTAAACCTTTTTAGAAATGTACGTATATATAGTCTGAGCTATATACAGATACTGTGAAAAAAACAATATGCTAATCCTTCTCTTCTGTATTGCCCTTCAGGAGTCTTCAGCAAGAGAAAATAATAGTGTCCTCTCCTGCTATGCTTAGCCTTCAGTTTCTATCTCTCTTTCGATCTCTATCCCTCGTTCCTGGAGTCCATGAATAACTACTGCTCCTGGTGCTGCTGCTGAAGAAACTCTGTGCAATCAAGTTCCCCGGTCTGTCACCATGTTGTGTGTGTGTGTGTGCGTGTGCGTGTATGTGTGTAAAAGAAAGAGAGAGTGCATGTGTGGTTTGTCCTATTTCCTCTCCTCCCTTTTCACACGCTAGCTCATTTACATTCGCTGTACAAAGCAGGATTTTCTTCCTTGTCTGAGAGAATCCGCTAAAGTGAGTGAAACTAGGCCATTAGGCTGCAGTGCAGCCTCTCGCTCGCCTCAAGTATCCCTTCTCCTCCTGTCCCCCTCACTTTCTTTCCCTCCCTCCCTCCCCCCCCGTATCCCGCTCCCCCGTCTTCCTTTCACTGCTCGAGGTTCCCCTTGTCTCTCTTTCCTGCTCCCAATTTTGCTTGACATTTTTCCCTCTCTTTTTCTCCTCTGCCTGCCTCAGGTGCCCTGCTCCTCTTCCACTCTCCCTTCCTTCTGTTCTTTCTCGTTCTGTCCACCTCTACACAGCTTTGAACCATCCCATTGTTGTATGACCTCTGTCGTGGTTAACCTCTTTCTCTCTCTCACTCTTTCTCTCTCACCCCCACACCCTTCTTTCTCCTGTTTGGTCTTCTTTGATCTATCTTGTATCATTCATCCTCCTCTCTCTCTCTCTCTGTCTCTCCACCCTCCCCCCCACCTTTGTGTCCTGGCCCAGGTCCTCCAGGGCTAATCTGCTGGTGGACCAGATGCAGCACTCCTTAACCTGGGTCAACCTGCTAAGATGCAGCCCGCTTCAGCCGGCCAGGGGGGCAAGAGAGGAGGGAAGACAGACAAGGTCGAGAGAGGGTGAGGGGGTGGGGGGGGGGAGAGAGAGAGAGGCTGAGGGACAAGAAGACAGATGGGGCAGAGAGGGAGACTGTCACTTAACTAACGCTGACTCTAACCTTGTTTGGTGAAACCTTGCTCCATGCTCAGTTTATTGTCATGCTTTCTGCTCTCCATTCATCCTCCCCTGCTGCTGCCTCTCATATTATCCCTTAAATTCCCTGCTCTCGCCTCCTGAGGCTCAGAGAGAGAGACACACACAGAGAGAGAGAGAGAGAGAGAGAGAGAGAGAGAGAGAGAGAGAGAGAGAGAGAGAGAGAGAGAGAGAGAGAGAGAGAGAGAGAGAGAGAGAGAGAGAGAGGTCACCGTAACACAGCCCTACACCTCCCTCCCTAAACCTCCCTCCTCTTTCCCTCCCTCCATCCCATCACACACTCCAAGGCCAAAATCCCTATTTGCACCACACAGAGAGAACCCACCATATATTACAACAAGGAGAATCTGTCTTTTTTTCTTTTCTTTTACACGGCTGCTGCTGTCTCAAGGGACACCCCGCTCCCTCCCACCCACCTTCACACCCTGCCCACCTTCAATTCCATAGCCTAATGTCCTATACGAGAACCCCCTCCCCCAGACCCTGCCCACCGTGGTGTATGTGTGGAATAAATGAGCTCATTCATACAGTGTTGAGAGGGACTTAGCTCCAGTCCTCCCCTTCCTCACCTTCACCACCAACCCAATGTAAACAAACCCCAAAGGAACTTCAGCCAGTCAGCTAGCTAGCTAGCCACATTCAAATTATAGCTAACTATTACTGTTGAAAGTCAGGTCCACCACTCCCCTTCTCTTCTCTCCTCTCTTCCACTTTCCTTCTTACTATTCCACCTCTTCCTTTAATAAAAGTCACAGGTTCAGTATATATTCCAGTACGTCAACATCAGGAACTAGAGATAATGTGATTTAAAGGACCTAACTGTAAACACCATGAATAAAACATGTATAAACACCACCATAGCTATAAACACTAGCAAGTTGTATAAATACTATTGAGTGAGAGAACGAGAGGGAGAGAAAGAGAAAGAGAAGAGAGAGAAAGCGAGAAGGAATACAAATCTCACAGAGAGAAAGTCATAAAATCTCATAAAAGCTTGTGAGAAAAGAAAACCAATAAATAGGTCATGTAAGTATTCAATGTGACCAGTAAAAACCACTAGCCCACAGTGTAGCCTGTTCTTGGTTCAAACTTCCCCCCATATCCCCACCCTGACGCTGGCGTTACCTCTCATATTCCAGGTTGTCATGGTCGCACCGTGCATCTTTGTGTTTCTCCCAGTCCTTGCCGTGGCGACACGTCGTCAGGGAAACAATGTCCTTCCCATTGTGGATGTGATGGAGGGCGTTCCGGGTGTCCGAGCCGATGCCCGTCAAATAGCGCTTCCCCTTGAACATCAGCAGGTATTTCCTCCTAGGGGGGACAGAGTTCCTGACGAGCCAGCCCCGGTCCCCACCCTTCTGGGGGTGCTCCTTGGAGAACAGGGGGATGGACACGTCGAAGCCGGGCCTGAAGTGCTCCGTGTTGAGGCTGGCCTTGGCCAGGATGGCTTGGCCCATGTTGAAGCCCAAGTCCTCTGTATAGTTTGGCCATGTGCCTGAATACAGGTTGAAGACCAGGTGGTTACGCCCGTCGTTCCACAGCGGGTAACCACGGATACGCTCATCCATGTTGGGCACAAACTGGCCCGAGAGCTGGTCACGGTCCAGAGTGTCTATCCCCAGCACGAACAAGCACGCCTCGCGGGGGTCTGTGGTGTAGTACCGTGACTCGCCTATAGAGGTCAAGATTTTGCGGTAGCTCTCCGACACACGCTCGCCTTTTTCCGACGGGTACACATAGACCCGGAAGCCGTCCCGCCCTCTGCGCCGGCAGCGAGAGAAGTCAAAGCAAGTCTCCATGCGACAGCGGCTGTCCTTATAGATGCCAGTCCAGGACTGGCGTCTCTGCCGGGGGGACTCACCCGAGCCAGGCCCAGTCTGGAGCTCCTCCAGGTGGGCATAGCGGGGCAGCAGCGCCCGGTCGGTCCAGGTGGGCCAGGGCCGCACCACCTCACCCCGGTGGCGGGTCAGGAAGCGCAGGAGACGTGACCCGATGCCCCCGCCCCCCCAGTAGAAGAGGAGGAACCAGCAGCATGCACACAGGGCCAGCAGCACATACTTCTTCCTGGCCTGCATGGAGTCGCGCTGTCTCGCCTTCTATCTCTCTCTCTCGCTCTCTGTCTCTCTCGCTCCCTCGATTCCCTGTCTCTGCCCCTCAGCAATGAGCCTCACAGGGGTGGGGGTGGGGGTGGTTGGAGGTATAGCAGGGGGGGTCCAGGGGAAAGCAGTGCGCTAACTTGGAAACCAGCACTGCTGACTCCAAGTCTGGTCCAGTGGAATCACCCATGGAGGAGAAACGAAGAGATGCAGAATCCACTCTCTCGTCTCTCGCTCGCTCTCTTATCCTCTCCTTCTCTCGTCGTCTCCTCTCTCAGAATGGTGTGTTTTCAGCCCCTCTCTGCAACGTGTGTGTGTGTCTCTGACCAGCTCTGAGGATGATGAAGGGCGATTTCTCCTCTCGCAGTGGCCCCTCCCACCTCATGGCGCCCTGCGCTGTCTCCGGGGGCTCTCCTGGGGAGATAAACAAACAAGATCACAGCTCAGTACACAATCTAACAGCCAAGGCATCACACACACACACAAACTTGCAACCAGAACCTCAAAACCAGAGTTCCCCTCACACACACACACAGTCATAAAATTATGTCTCAAGTGATTTAACAACACCCTCTTATAAAACAAACATCTTACACATAGGATACACCCTCATACTGCATGATGTCCCCACACTCATTTCAAAACATGCATTTTCAAGCCAATCCAATCAGCGGCTTATTTACTACGTACATACAGTACGCTCAGCAGTGTAAAGGCAGAGTCGAGGACAGTGCTGCCCACTGTTACTCAGAATCTTATTTTCTTGTGAAGGAAAACCCTCCTTCCAGTTCTACCAACAACACACATCCTTTGAAAACATCACAGCAAAATACAAAAAATAAACTTTCTTTCCCACATCAGCGTTGATTAATCTTTCACATTGTTTGAGGGTTTGTGGTTTAGATATACAGTGCCACTGATATCCAGTGGTAAAGCCTGTTTGGGTTTAATATGCCAGGCATGCACAGGGCCAAGATATTATCATTCACTTCAAGCTCCGCTTCAGAAGCACCAGAAACAGTGGAGGAGAAAATAGGAGAGAGTTTAGTTGAAGAAATTAAGTACAAGAAAACACAGGCACCTTTTTGTGTGTGTGTGTGTGTGTGTGAGTATGACAACCGTTAACCTTGAGAGAAAAACAGTGTAGGGCTTTCTGTTAGGTTTGAAAACATAAAATTTTCAACCCAGCGAGTGTGCCAAGCATCTACCACAACTGCCATGTCTGGAGTGAGTGTGTGTGTGACTGTGTTTGTGTGCTCACACAGAACACCTCACAGTGAAGGCCAGTGTTCACCCTGCCAGCCGCCACACAAAGGCAGCTTTCAGGTCTCACCTGCCTCCTTCACTCGATCCCTCCTCTCCTTCAGGATACCTCTCCTTCAAATTCCTATACCTTTTCCTCCCTATATCCCCTATCCTCTCCATTCCTCTCTCCTCTCCATCCACTTAGACATGGCATCATCCGCCTGCGGGGCATGCTACCCAGCACCGGACAGGTGATAGAGGTCGATAACGAGTTAGGTCCAGTGAGGTTTCTTACTGTCGAATGGACTTCTGATGTGAACGGATAGGACACTGGAGCTAAACATTTTTTTTCCAATAAATGTGTGTCCAGGAACACAGACACAGTCTATGGTTCTCAGGATTCCCTGTGCTGTGTATCTGTGGGGAGTTTTGTGCTTCAGTATTGTGTGCTCATCTGTGAGACTGCAGAGAGAGAGGAGAGATGAGGAGAGAGAGAGAGAGAGAGAGAGAGAGAGAGAGAGGAGAGAGAGAGAGAGAGAGAGAGAGAGAGAGAGAGAGAGAGGAGAGAGAGAGAGAGAGAGAGAGAGAGAGAGAGAGAGAGAGAGAGAGAGAGAGAGAGAGAGAGAGAGAGAGAGACAGAGAGAGAGGCCAATAGTGTGTGAGTGAGTTTGTGTGTGTGTGTGTGTGCCAGGCAGAGTTTAGCCAATGAGAATCTGTCAATGTACAGTGGGGGTGCCGGTTAGTGTCTTAGACCTGACAGAGGACTCGGGGCTGGGAGCAGGCAAAGTTGTAAGAGAGAAACAGACATGAGGGATCCCATTACAAAGCCCTCTCATCTATAATGCAGCAGATGCCTTAGTTAGACATTGATTTTCCCTTCTGCATTTCTCTCTGCTTTATATCCCCTGATCGTTGGGCAGGAGTAAAACTCAGAGTTCTTCAAGTCACGCCCCTGTCGAAAACATCTATCCTGCTAGACAGCAGCGCCAGCCCGAGAGAATCCTGCCAATGTGATTTGTGGTTCCACATCCCAGATAACACTACGGGATAATGATGGTGAGGATGAGGACACCACAATGGAGGGTAATAATGATTATGGTAATGATGATAATGATAATGACCAACATACATAATTTCCCTATTATACTACTATATAATTAACCCCCCCCCCCCTCCAAAAAATAATATATATACAATTTGCTGCCATCAGCGTCCATGTTTGCCAAGTCGACACTGCCTATTACAACAACAACAACCTCAACAACAACAACAACCATAATCACATCCCAGGCCACTTGCTAGCTGACTGCTGTGGCAACTAATAGCATCAGGCAGAGCATTAGCAACCATTAGCACCAGTGGCACTAATGAATGTCGGCCAGTGCAGCACTAGCAGGGCATGTCTGGACTTGGCTCAGCTGTACAGTAGCTGCAGCCATGGAGCTGACAGGGGGTGGAGAGGTGTGGAGGGAGGGTGCACTCCTTTGTCACTGGGCCCATGATTGATCCTCATTGCAGGGCCCTATAGCTCTAGCAAGGCCACAGGGCCTTCAGAGCGGAGGAGGGAGGAGTTCAGCTCGAGGTGAAGAGAAGGGTTGCTAAAGCCTGATGATGCCTTTTTTTTGGTACATCTCCTTTTTAAGTATCCTCCTTCTCCAGTGATCCTTTATCTGACATGAATGGGTGGCTCAGGTGTAGCTATACACATGACGACCAAACGGGTTTCCACCTATCTACCTGGATGTCTCCAATCACTTATCTGGATCTCTCCAATCACTTGGGAGTATCAGACAGAAGGAAGTGGAGTTCATTGTATTTGCCCACGGTTGAGGTAAGAGGAGAGTATGAAGAGCTAGAAAGAGTGCCAGCACCGGCTCTCCACATCAGCCGAGTCTCGTCCAGTATGATTTGTTAGCCTAAAACAGAAGAGGGCCATTTGGGACAGAGTTTGATACAAGAGGGCAGCGTTGTATAGCGCAGACTCCATTCCGCACTCCAAAACCGCAGACTCAGCCTTCGTAACTTTAACACAAGGGAAGTGGTGGGATTAACTAACGAGCTGATGTCTCCTCCCCCGGGCCTCTAGAATGTCCCAGCACCGGGCCAGTCGGTTCGCAGGCTGTGTGGGTGACAGCTGGACGGACATCTCATTCCTCCTACTCCTCCTCCTCTACTGCCCGCTATTCCCACCGGACGAGAGCCTCCTCCAGCCATCAAGCAACCGAAAAAAGATAGTACTTGAGATTGGATTCTGTTTACAACAGCAGCCGCAGAGGAGGGTATCTGGGGGGTGGGAAGGAGCTTGGGAAGGAGAGGGGGGGGGTTATTTATGCAGGAGCAGGCATTGAAAATGAAATAAGCCTGTGTGTTACTCTGAAGGGAGAAGTCATTTCCTCAGTGTAGAGAAGAGGCTCTGCTATGATTTGCGTAGGTATATAAAACAGGCCTTAAACCGACACTGGATCATCGGCTGACTGCAGGAAATAACATTGCACCCTTTTTCTCTCTGTCTGCCTGTCGGAGCAGGATGGACACAAACTGAAAAAGCAGTATACCAACACACAACTGCAAAGCCATAATGACAATCACTGCAGGGATGGGCTGGCTTGTGCCGTTGCCATTGAGTGGGATGTGTGTGTGTTGTGTGTGTGTGAGTGCGTGCGTGTGTTCTGGCTGGGCTAAAGCTGGATACACATGTTATAGTCCAGTCAAATGAAGTGTTACTCAACATAAACAAATCTTGTGGTGAGGTGCAAAGTCAGGTCAGACTTAAATTAAATCCCAGACTCTGTCATTACAGGCCAGAGAGCCATGACGAGCTGTACAATCCAGGGCTGTCCTCTCCTAGCCTCTCTGCACACAGTGTATATGTAGCAAGCTGTGTAACAGACATGCATGTGTGTGTTGGCTGTTTTTGTGGTCAACCTTTGTGTATTTGTGTGTGTATGTACTGTTTGTGTGTGCGCAGAAGTTGACCTGACCAGGAAGGACTGCGGTTAGAACTGTTGTGACCAGTTCGCCGTGTGTGATATCAGTCTGTCTTGTGCAGATCTTTAAATACCAAAAGAGCTTCGGAGAAAACAGGAACGGACAAACAACGCCCATGACTAAACCAGCAGTAAAAGTTTACCGTCCATACTCCTACGTGATCACATCTACTTTAGTTAACTACTTTACAATCGGTTCTCACCCACTTTATGCAAGACAATATGAATGCAGTGAGTTAGTCTCTTACTGAACAATGTAAAAATGCATCCTCCCTTCCTTCAGCTTGGGTTGAAAACAAACCTTGAAAACAAGAACAATGACCATAAACCCTAATCAAGCCATGGTATTTTTACAAGGCATTGTCTTGTAGTTAGCTGTACAAGCTATACAAATAACAGATTGTTTTTTATTTTTTATTAAACCACAACAGGGTGTTTGGTCTGCTCGTTATGGGACTGTGACACAGTTAATAAGATGTTTACCTCGAGCCCAATGAATGCCCCGCAACCCTTCAACCTCCCCCTGCACTTCACTTCCAAACGCAGGATAATTACAACTGGGCTTGATTAATTATGTCTCAACAATATGCCGCTCTCTCTCCAACGCCACCAGGGCTAATTAGCCAACGGAAAAGAGGGGTTGGAACAGTCATCAGCGGATGGATGTGCGTTGGCCAGGCTGGCCGCTGCAGACGATCCGCTGAACTGGAAAGATGTGGGGCAGCGTGCTGGTATCAACTTGGCCCTCCAGACAGGAGATATCAGCAGCAGATCCAGGAGGAGAACATTATTTTGTCAGGATCTTAACTTGTGTTAATCCAAAACGGATGGAAGTCGCACTCCAATCAGTTACAGGTTATGTTGATTTGAGCACCATGATTTAAGATTACTGATGACAAAGAGGTATAGGACACACCCTCTTATTTTATGAATTAGTTGCATGGGTAAAAGCATATGCTGAATGCTAAAAGACTATATGTAAGAGATTTTTTTTTTTACTTATATTGTACACATATGGTGCTTTGGACCTGATAGCATGGTACAGGACTGGTATATCTGGTTTCTATGTATATTGTAGGCTACTTGTGCGTCTCTTTCATCACTCAGCTTCTGTCTGCCTTCCCTCATCTGTCCATCTGCCCCTTCACTCTAGAAATCTAATATCAATGGTGACATGCTCCAAAATGAGTTCTCCTTCCTCATCTCTGCCACAGGCAGTGGAGAATTATACCCGCTCAGCCCAGTGGGGAATATCATTGGCAACGAGTACTTTTTAGGGGAGATTTGCATATAAACTGAATAGGACATGAAAACAGGGTCACTCGACAGATGATCTTTGATGTGCCAAGGATTTAATTAAGACCCTTGGTCATGAATACACAAGAGGATTTTAAGTTAAATTTAGTGAGACTGCATTCAATTAGATTAAAAAGATTATATCAGATGCTTTCTGAAATAAACAGGACATACATAAATTTGTTAGGCCTATTTAAAATGATCTAGCCCTCCATAATAAAAAAGAATGTGTTCAATAACAGGGTTACCTGTTACTGTTAGATACAGATCCACATATTGAAAACAGACTTGTATAGCCCATCAGTAATCAATTTACGTTATCAATCCAGTTAGACACTTTAATTAGTTGAAAGAGTGGCACAATTACAGGTCCACGGAACTGTTTCATACCTCGCTGCTTAATGCGATCCTTGTTAACAGTGGCACGTTTTCATTGCGCACGGAACCGTTGAGCGTGCTTCCCAGGGAGTGAACGAGAGTAGCTCCGTGGCCGGTAGTAGTAGCAAAGGCATCTACTTCTGTGTCGTCGGAGGTCCGTCCAGTTTACAAGCTCCATAACATGATTGAGTTACAAGACTGACACGCGCACAGGCACTAGGCGCGTCCATAAAAATAATTGCACAGAGGCGTTCTCCCCGCCCCTTGTCTCCAAATTTCCCAGTTCTCTCGCTCTCTGTCCCTCTCCGTCTCTCTTTCACGCTCACTCTCTTAGCAGAGGTTATAATTTTACCTGAAGGCAAATCAACCGCACTACTTATATTTCTGAAGCAGGAAAATTGATAGGCTCGTATTCCATCGGCTCTCCTGTTCTTGAAATCTGAACGACGCGCCAAAAGCGATTTTCCTGTCTCCGGTTCACGACAAGTGTCTCTGCTCATATAATGAAATAATATCTGCCATTGTCAGCGCGTGTGTGACGAGGGCGTCCTTCTATGTACCAACCATACAAAGAAGGACGCAGCCTGTAGCTGACTGATTCTCAGAGAAACACATTTGCAAACATTCTCTTCAGTCACTCATTTGTGCGATACGTCCGCCTTGAGAGCCAACATAACCGAGGGGTTAATTATCCGGCTCAGACATGCAATTTCTTGTTTAACATGTATTTTGAACAGTATATATAGTATACCATTGCCTTGTGCCTTTGGACACAACAATTTAGGCTAGATCTATGAGCATAACACATATGATGTCTCACATACAGTATAGCCTACATGGGCCCAAATTGAGAGATTAAATTAATGATCCACAGGACAAAAGGTTATCCACGTATCGAAGCGATACTGACTATTTCTAGGAGCGAGAGACAGCACTCAGCATCATCGGGTGGACGCAGCCTACATCACCACAGTTGCTTGCTCCACGACTTTCGGCCTTTACCGGGGGTTAACGACACGGATGCTCTCATGGACGATTTCCTCTTGACTCCTCGGCCAAGCATTTGCACATCACCTCTGCGTTCAAGCACAGGTCTTCCGTCGAGGATGGAATATGAGCGGTGAATTGTCCATTTCGTTCATCCACAACGTCCCAAACACGACCCGCCCTCGGCGATTGTGATTGGCTCTGAGGGCGCGGAGGTACGTTCGATGCGCAGAGTTGATTTTAAAGAAAACACACACATCTGGCCAGCGGCTCCCCGGAACGGAGGATTTTCGACAACCGAATTACGCCAAAGACTGTTTAGACTTTGAAGAAATTCCATGACATATGTTGGGGAAACTGACAAGAGGGAACAGATGACAGACTACGATTTCCCCAATCCCACAAAGTTTCATCTGCGTAGTTGAATAAATGAAAACATCCGCCCGAGTTAGTTTGAGTCAAAGTTAGATTTTCGGCATGCACCATTGTTACAGATTGTTGAGACACCCCAATGAACATTCACAAGGTAATTTAAACAGCAAAGTGTTTCAACATTGATATCAGCATGGTCTATTGTTTATATGATGTAACCTTATACACAATGTAGAAAATAAATATATCCACATGTCTAATATGATTTTCAGGATATGATACCCGAAAGCTCATTTAATAGCGAGATGATCATGCGGTGTCTGGCGCCTCCCCGAGTTAAAACTTGAAACTGATTTATATTCAGTCCACCAACATTTTATATCTAAGAGATCTTACTAAGATTTATGTATTACCCTCGCCACTGTTTCAGGTCCATTGCTGAATTTCCATAAATCAATCAAATAAAATAGATTAAGATAGGCTTAACCGTAATTCGTAATACACATTGTGGCACACTGGCACTGTCTGCAGAGAAGATTTTACTGTGTGCATGCTTAGTTTGTGAATAATATTGCAGTGTACGATGAGCTCGGGATGCTTTCTCTCACATCCAAATCCAAAACCATTAGGATTATAAACAAATCTATCCACTAAGTGCAATAGGCCTGCATTATTTCCATTAGAGGGGGAAACGGAACTAAGAAAGCTATTCTCAAAAAGGATAGATATTTCTTCAATGTTTTTCAGAGAACTGACCTAGACAGTGTTTTATTTTTATTTTTAAGAATTAGAAAATTACATTTTACTGTAATGCATCGACATTCAGAGAGGAATCTGCTAAAGCTCACGTGCAGCTTTGTTTACACAAAAGCTCCTCCCACACAGAATAGAAACTCATTGGTTGCCTCTGAATGAGTTCTTATAAAAGGATTGTGTCGTCGTTTATTAAACGGTAAGTTACCGAGCTTGGTAAAATGATTTCCCAGCGCAATTGCATTATGGTCGTCGGTGTTTCATTTATATTCTGCGTGGTGGTGAGGTAAGGCATGGACTGTGTTGGTCACATGTCTATTGTTTTTGAAGGGCTCACACAGCTACCTAAATTCACATTGAATTTATATTTCAGTTGCCTATAGTTTTCAAAATCGTACATCAGAATGCATGTTATCAATGACCCGTTTCCGATAAAGCCAGTTGTTTGATAATACTTTTTGTCAAGCGGACAGAATGTTCCATAACGGTTTAGTTAACCATTAAACGATTTTTACTGTCCTACAGTCTTGGATTATAAAAAATAATTAATGTAGCCTACACCTTAATAAACACATCAGAGAAAATAAAGCAAAATGTGAATAATAAATACTAAAAACTCAGTCCTAGAAAGCAAGCATATTCTTCAGTAAAAAAATTACTTCATTCATCCTTTCTTCCTTTCCCACTCTAGAAAATCCAGTTTAGGAGAATATTCAAACTAGGTGTAAAACAATAACTTTGACCTAACTCTTGTAGAGAGTAGAAAAACCGACTAAGTAGATACAGATGAGTAATCCCTTTGTTTGTTGACATTATTCAGTACAGGATTGTGTTGTACAAGTGTCTAAGAGTCATAAAGCCTGCCTCTCTTCTGAGGTAGGTGAGACATGACTCTCACACCAGTGACATTTAGAAAAATCTGCATGTCTCTGGGACATGTGGTCCCTTCTGGTGTGTGTGCATTCCTCTGTTCACTCCCTCTGTAGCTTCCAGCTGGACTGGGAGAATGAGTCAGGTATTTCACTTCACCCCTCCCTCTCTCTTGTTTTGTCCCCTCTTTCTGTTCCTCTCTCTCTCTTGCTATCTCTCTTTGTCCCCCTCTCTCTCTCTTGATCTGTCTCTCTCTCTCTCAGTTGGTGTCGGACAAACAAAATGCTGGCTGCGCAGGCGGATCGTGTTATGGCGTTGGGCGAATGGGAGGAACGCTGGCAGGAGGACAAGATCGGTTTCCATCAGCCCAACATACACCCGTAGGCACCATCCTTTTATTTACCTTGGCCGTGACAAAGAAGTGGGTGAACACAAGCTCAACTTGTAAAAAAAAAAAAACATGTTTTTTTTGTCACCGGTGTGTTAGAAATACATTATTGTGTCACACTCAGCTCACAGTAATTACACTTTGATGAGGCATCCATTTTATTTTCTGCGTGATACAATGCAAGCCTACTCATTTTAATTACGTGTCATTCACTTTGTTTCTATTCTGCAGGATGCTGGAGAGCAACATTGAGAAGGTTTTGGCAGGACGAAAAGAAGTTAGCTTCTTCTTTCCACTGTGTGGGAAAGCTTTAGATATGAAATGGTAGATATGAAAAGTTTCCATCATCACCCATACCTTTACCAAGTTCTCTCCTCGCTACATAAATGATGGAAGCATCCAAGCAGCCCTATCTGGGATTTTAGAAGTCCAGTTCTCCTCCTGAGACTTAGCAGTTCTCTTGGGTGTAATAGTAAATGTAACTTTCCCATGTGTATTTCTTTGGGTTTGTGTGGCAACCTATAGGCTGTCTGACATGGGACACTCAGTGGTCGGGGTGGAGATAGCAGAAAAGGCCATCAAGCAGTTCTTTGAGGAGAACAATATGACTTACAGTGAGGAGGAGGTTCCTGTCATACCTGGAGCTAAGGTCTACAAGGTACTGAGACTCTATAGGTCAAAACCCTGTTCTTGTAGAGCTACCTTCCTGTATTTTTTTCTCTGCAACCAGGGTCGGACTGGCTGTCGGGAGAGTCAGGAGATTTCCAGAACGGCCGGTCAAATGGTCGCGGCAAAATGCAAAAATTAATTTGATTTTATTATTATTATAATAATAATACACGGTCGTGGGCCAGTCTGCGTTTCAAAGTCCTGGTCCGTTTTTCAGTCCCAGTCCAGACCTGGCTGCAACCCTGATATAGCAAATCTCATTCTAATAATTAGCTGGTTAATCTCTTGAATCAGGTAAATTACAAATGAGCGAAGCAGGTTCAGGCATGGCACTCGGGCAGCGCGCGTCATATCACCCATCGCCGTGTTCTTAGCCCATAGGCTTAGCTTGATAGGCGGCGCTATAAAGTCGCACACATGCACGCACACGCATCCTCCATTACTTTGTGTTCTGGGCTGCTGCCACCCGCCACCATCCCCTTCTCCCCCATGTTGTCTGTCTGTCCTCCCTGTGGGGGATTTAACTCATTGCTCCCTGCCTCATGTCATGCATGCTGCAGTGAAGGCAGGGAGCGCTTCCCCATGTACATCCATTCCGCCAATGTAAAACCATTTGTCATGTGTTTGAATAAATAGTGAAATCAATCACGTGAGTGTCTTGACTGCACTGAGGTTGGAGCAAAGATATACAGGGAAGTAGCTCTCAATGGATAGGGTTGAAAACCCCTGCAATAGTTGTTTAAGTAGTGCAATGAAGTGGTAATACTTAAAGGGCAGTGTGGTTGTTTTTGGGCTACATTATTCTAACAGGTACTGTGTATATCCTACTTCAGCAGTGTTCTTACATGTTGTCTATCCTTAGAGCTCAGAGGGGAACATCTCCTTGTACCAGTGTGATCTGTTCAACTTCTCCAGTTCGGTAGCAGGCCAGTTTGGAGGCATCTGGGACCGAGGTTCGCTAGTGGCCATCAACCCTGCAGACAGAGAGAAGTAAGACCACGTCACCAACTCAGTCCCTGTCTTGTTTCAACAAAAAGCTGGGCACTTGGGACTCATTTGCATTTATTGTGCCTCTGTCTCTCTCTATCTGTCTCAGGTATGCTGCTCTCATCATGTCTTTAATGGCCAAGGATTGTAGATACCTCCTGGACACTGTGCTCTACAATCCAGAACTATACAAAGGTAACAGTTACTCTATCAGAAGTATGTACAGAACATTTGATACACATCGTATTAGTCCTCATAGACGCTGGTTTTATACACTCATCCTACTAAAAATACACCTTTTACAGGTGTGGAATGTTATAGAGCCAGATATCGTATTTGTATGATGAGACAGAAAAATAGTTTTATGTCACTTAAGCCCATTAGCAATTTTTTAAATCTTTCTATTCTCTCTTATCTCTTATCAGGCCCTCCGTTCATGGTGCCTGATGAGCAGGTACAAAGTCTATTTGGTAAGTTCAGTTACAGGTGGTGGGCAGAGTTGAGAATGAGTCTTGTTGATTCAAGTTACAGTATCTAATGTTGATGGGATTGTGGCTCTTTCATCCCAGGAGCAAGCTGTGATATCGAGCTGTTGCACTCTGTTGATGCTCTGACAGACAGACAGAAAGGCTGGGGGCTAGACTACCTCACTGAAAAGGTCCACCTCATCTCACCCAAGACAAAGTGAGGAAAATCAAAGTTAGGTTGTTGATGATGCAGTTGTTGCATAGCTTTGCATAAATTGTTATTGGCATTTCTAAAGGCTCAATAATCCCACTAGGTGTAATGTCTGGAATGGAATAAAGGTTTTAAACTGAGAACTTCTAAACTGTGTGACCTTGTCTTGTATTTTAAGATCATGACAGTCCTTATACTATAGGCCACTTGCTCTTTCAAACCTGTACTAATACTACGCCTACATTAGCAGAACAAATATTATACTGCAACTGTGTTGTTCATTCCAGCTGTTCACCAAATAGTTGCTGAATCATTGTGAGTCTAGAACAGAGTTTATCTCCCTGTAAGACTCAGTGTACTATGTTTACAGAGTGTGTTCATACTAGTGTGAACGGTGAGCTGTACAAGTTCTTAGCTTCTTTCTTTCATTGTGATTGGTTGAGGCTTTGTGCCCATTCCATCTCTGTGTGTCTATCTCTCACTCTTTGGCAAACAAAGAAAGTGGGAAATGGCGGTGCAAGCACACAGAGTCAAGGCTGTGGGAGAATGGGAGGATCTGTGGACAGAGGGAAAGATCAGCTTCCACCAGCCTGATGTCCATAAGTAACCTGATTTTATATCTAGACTGTCTGAGTGAACGAGAGAGAAAGAGAGAAAGTGGGATTTGTTTGTTTACATAGAAGTATTCCATACCAATATAGAACGGATTACCAATGTTCTTGGCGGTGTAGAGGTGACCAGTGTCTTTGACCTGTTGATAGGATGCTGGAGAGTCATCTTGACAAGGTTGTCAACGGACGAAATAAAGTGCGATTCTTCTTCCCTCTGTGTGGAAAAGCAGTAGATATGAAGTGGTGGGTTGTGAACTAGAGAACAAATCAAAAATGTTTCCTCTCTTACGAATGATTAAAGCAATCATTTTACCTTCCTCCCCTGTTTTCACCTCCAGGTTGGCAGATATGGGTCATTCAGTGGTTGGAGTGGACGTGGTTGAGACGGCTATTAAGCAGTTCTTTGAAGAGCAAAGTCTGAGCTTCAGTGAAGAAGCGGTTCCAGCGGTCCCTGGTGCAAAGGTTTACAAGGTATCATCAGGATGTATGACGACGTTGTTTTAGTTCAGATTGCACTGACTGTGGATTCCACCGACTGACAGCCTAACAGTGTACTCAAGATACAACAGCTACAGTGTTAAAGGGGTGGGTATAGCTCCCCGGTAAAGCATTTTATTGCAAATCAAGAGGTAGGATCAATAGGTTGCTTTGGATAAAGGCGAAATGAACGCATTATAAAGGAAGGAAAAAAAAGAAGATACAATAACTCTATTACTGACTGGAATGTGATTCAACCTGTTCTGTTAATTATCAATGAAAGATGCTTACAGTGAGAGGGGTTTTGATAAGTTGTTTACTGTGTCTATATACATCCTGCAGTCTGTGTTTACCCATCTCTCTGTCACAGAGCGCAGATGGGGGGATATCACTGTACCACTGTGACATATATAAACTCTCCAGGTAATAGTCTATCAAATTCCATTGATCTCTCTTAGATTTTCATTCTGCTGAAGGTTAACACGCTGGTAGAAGAGCACAGTAAAATCACTTATTATGTCTTTCTCTGTATTTGGTAGTTCCATATTGGGCCAGTTCGGAGGAATCTGGGACAGAGGTTCCTTGGTGGCCATCAACCCAGGAGACAGAAAAAAGTAGGCTACGACTTTTTCACTCCTGAAATTCTACACTGATATTTAGTTGTGGATATCTGTTCAGCTAATCTAATGTATTGGATGCTTCTATCAATGTGTATTTGCTCAGTCCCTTAAGGAGGGTATTCTGTAGAGAGGAGGAAGGGGGGCTAAAGATTGTTATAAACGGTTGTAGTTCTCTCACTCATTCACTTTCACACAGGTATGCTTCCCTGATGATGTCACTAATGGACACAGGCTGTCGTTACCTCCTGGACTCCTTTTTTTACAACCCAGACTTATTCAAGGGTGAGACATTTAGAAACCAACGACAAATTCTACCAGTACCTCAAGGCCATTCTTGCACATGGTGTACTGTGAATTTAGGGTTAGGCTAACCCTTTTACTTTACTATAACAATTTATAAATATACTAAAATGCATTGATGTATTAATCACGTTCTCTTCACAGGCCCACCTTTCTTTGTCTCGGATGAGGAGGTAGAGACACTATTTGGTGAGTTTTGGATTATTGTGGCAATAACAACAACAGTAGTGCCCAGTGTAATAACATGATTCATTGTTTTTCAATTTCTGTTTTTGGTTTCATTCTTTATGTTGTGTTTGTACGCAGAAAAATGTGATGTGGATTTGCTGCAGTCATGCGATGAACTCCCTCGCCTCGACTGGAGCTCAGGTGTATTCATAGAGAGAGTTCATTTACTAACTCCAAAGGCCTAATTATTACAACCCAGACTTATTCAAGGGTGAGACATTTAGAAACCAACGACAAATTCTACCAGTACCTCAAGGCCATTCTTGCACATGGTGTACTGTGAATTTAGGGTTAGGCTAACCCTTTTACTTTACTATAACAATTTATAAATATACTAAAATGCATTGATGTATTAATCACGTTCTCTTCACAGGCCCACCTTTCTTTGTCTCGGATGAGGAGGTAGAGACACTATTTGGTGAGTTTTGGATTATTGTGGCAATAACAACAACAGTAGTGCCCAGTGTAATAACATGATTCATTGTTTTTCAATTTCTGTTTTTGGTTTCATTCTTTATGTTGTGTTTGTACGCAGAAAAATGTGATGTGGATTTGCTGCAGTCATGCGATGAACTCCCTCGCCTCGACTGGAGCTCAGGTGTATTCATAGAGAGAGTTCATTTACTAACTCCAAAGGCCTAATTATTTACTTGTTGGTCCTACTGCATATTCTTTTTCCAAGATGACAATGACAAAACATTGTGTGTTAGGTTGGTTACGCATATTGGTTTTGATCGATGTCTAAATAAACAATTGTTTGAATAGCTTGTGTGCATGGTAGATATTAGGTTGTTCAATCAAGTCCTACATGCTTCCCATGAATAGACGTGGTTGCCTGTTGCCTAGATACTTTCTCGCAGTAAACAAATTGAGGGTGCTACATCTATAGAGCGACTCTTGTAGCTAAAAATGCCGAAACCTCAAAACGAAATGGTGAGTTTTGAGTGTACGGTATGCGCACAGTTGGAGCCGTTGAATACTTCATATTTATTTTGTGTGATAATTCCGTTTCGCTGTTTGATAACAGAAAGAATGTTATATAACGCTAGCTAAAGGTTTATTGTGAGCGCCATATCATATGAAGACTAGCTACAGCTTGTTAATGCAGCATTATAGACTCGTGAATCTGAATGCTGACTTGTCAATGTGGTCGTGGATGACAGTGATTCTTTAACAGTTGTCATGATAATTGATACATTTTACTACAGATATCCACGGTACCTCCTCCGGGTCGCTGGGATTGGGATGACGAAACTCAAACTCTCGAATTCACAAGGTAGCGAGCTCCTTGGATGTTTTAGCTGGGACATTTACGGATGCAAGGTCCTTGCGTTATGCAAATGTTCATTCTGTAGTGATCCTCATTGCTCTTCATTACATCATCATTGCCGTCACTCTGCTTCATAAAGTCCTTCGCTATCTTGTTTCTAGTTTTCACACATCAGTAGAAGTCAAAGAGAAAAGAAAAAAGACCAAAACGGTAAATGCGAAACGTTCAGAAAGGTAACTAATTAGTGCTTCTGTAATATAAGTATACTTAAATACGTGCATATATTCACCATAGCCGTACAGTATGCATAATAACAAACACAATCATGTTGTGTTATAAAAAAAAAGATATCCAATTTGCTGTAGGTTATAGGCCTACAGTTTGAAACATTTCACTATCTGAACTTACTCCAGATTAATATTAATGCTGTGTTGTGCCCAAAGGTCAGCGCAGTGCTCCACACAAGGCAAAAGTAGGAAAACCGCGGGTCCTGCTCAACTAAATGCCTACAAGTCCTCTTTGAAACGAGGCCACAAAGACTGTGTGACCATCGAAGATGTCAAACGTCCGTGTCGGTCATTACATATGAATTTAGCTCTTAATCCGTGTCTTTTGCGTGGGGAAAAGGTTTTGATTGGGTTTGTATGTTTGTGTTCCAGAGGTGGCACTCAATCTGCTACAGGAGGATGATGCTCTCACCATTCCACTGTGCTTCCTAACTGTGATGAAGTAATGTGGACTCAACACACACACACACACACACAGAATATAACTTACGTTCACTTACTATGTGCTTGTGTTTGTATGTCCAGGAGCAGAGAACTAGATGAGTTCCTGGCTGCTTTGCTGCTCTACCTGTACTGTTATTTTGAGAAGAAAATCCTGGACCAGAAACCAAAGCCCCTTATGGCGTAAGTAGGAAAGGTGGATGGATATATCTGCACCGATGATGTTTGACAGTGTACTGCCTCTCACTCTCCATCTCTATTCCTTCCTCTCTCTTTCTCCTTCAATCCCTCTCTCTCCGACTGTCTGCATCCCTACCCTAGGGAACAGAGCATCACGGAGAAGCAGGTCATGGCGGAAGCCTCGGCCAGGGTGCAGCTGGCTCAGAAGCAGCTGGCCTACTGCTACTCCAGCCTGGTGCTGGGTCTGGGCCTCTCCCAGGAGCACCACATGGCCTGTGGCAGGTCAGACACTGGGGAGGGGGTGGTGAGGGAGTTGTGGAAGGAGAGGAGGAAGAGGAGGAGAGGGGAGGGGAGAGGGTTTAGTCCTGTACAGAAAAGAGGGGGTAAGAGGGCAGTCAACCTATTTTTCTCTGTTTTCATTCTGCCTATTTCACCCTTTCTTTTCCGAACCCGAAACCAGCAAATATATTTGCACCTCGAGGTTAACCAACACTCATAATGTCTCCCCAGGAACCGAGTGTCGTCGACCTACAGGGACCGGCAGCTGTACGAGGTGGGTACACTGCACCGCTGAGCACTGACCTTCACTCGGCTCCGTGTCAGCAGAGGTGTTGAGTCAACAGAGGTTCCTGCTTTGACAGGCTGTGTTGAACCAGGTGGGAGGACGGCCGTGGGGTAATTATGGGCTGTAATAACACCTTGCCTGACCTGCACAATCAAAATAGCTCCTATGAACTTTCTGGAAAGCGTAGAACCAGAGAGGCACAGCGAATTTGATTCACGTTGTTGAGGATTGAGTACCATAGATGAATGAATGGATTAGTCAAGGAATGAAGTGAATGAAGAAGTAAAAATAAAGGAGGCAGTCCATTGCACATACATGTAGAAGGAGGGAGACAACACTTAGCCTAGCATGTGAACTCCCCTCCCCCCGGTGTGTATCCAGTGTCTGTACAGCTTCTTCTGCTACGTGGCGTGGGTGACGTTCGGCCGGAGGGACCTAAGAGGGATCCAGCAGGAGGTGGGCCGCCTGCTGCGTTCGGACACCTTCAACCCTGCCCGGAGGACCAGGCAGGAGGACCCAGGGGAATCCCGTGACCACGACTCCCTCTCTTCCCCCAACTTGTCCGGCCCAACTGCCAAGGAGGGCCAGGCCAAAGACCAAGGACATCCCAGCCCTGCCCTTGAACAACGGTGGGCGGAGGAAGGCTGTCTGTGCGCGAGTGTGTGTAAGAGCAAGAGTGGAACCGTTTGAAGAAAGGAGAGAAAGATTGAAAGATAGGAGAAAGGAGAGAAAGATTCACTAACCGGGAGTCAGGTGGCTGAGCGGTTAGAGAATCGGCCTAGTAATCAGAAGGTCGCTGGTTCAATTCTCGGCCGTGCCAAATGACGTTGTGTCCTTGGGCAAGGCACTTCACCCTACTTGCCTCGGGGGAATGTCCCTGTACTTACTGTAAGTCGCTCTGGATAAGAGCGTCTGCTAAATGACTAAATGTAAATGTAAGATTGATGTGACAGGAGGTTACACACCCACATTTAAGACTGTTGCTCCACCATCTTGGCCTGAGCGATGTCAGTCGTATGCACCCTTCATCTCATCACTCGTGAGTGACAGCCTGTTTTCACGTCGACCTGCAGTATCTGACAGATGACTGGCAGCTTAGTAAACTCCTTTCAGTTCTGTGTATTTCTGGCTGTCTGGCTGAGACCTAGCTCAAGACAGCAGAGACTGTCAGACTTGGAGTTGTGTTCCAATGTGGAGAATGTCTACTTAATGCTTTCACAGCTGTATCACCAGGATTAATAATTACATAGTTGCTATGGATATTTCATAACATTGAATTTGATTTGACACAAGGCATTTTAATAATGGTTTTATCCACATCCTGGCTAATATTTATATAGTTCTGGCTGTACTTGTCAATAAGATTAATTCTCTTTGTCGCTCCCTACTGTGCATAGTATATAAGCTCATAGAACTAGAGCAGCTACAAATCCTCTATCACTAGTTGAAAGCAGCTACAAATCCTCTATCACTAGTTGTATCAGATAGACACATTCATTTCCAATCCCTGTAATTTTACTGGTCCTCCACCCATTCTGACCCCTTGACCCCAGGAAGTCCCGGCGGCGGCCAGCCCTGAGCAGCATGATGACCCAGCGTTCCCCGGTCTTGGTGTCCTTGCTGCCCTTGCCACGGGAGGAGGCGCCCCACCTGTTTGTCCGCAGTCGGCTCCACGATCAGCAGAGCGACACGCCATGCGACACGGAGGCCCTGCTGAAGCAGCTCAACCAGAAGCTGGCCGACATCAGGTAACGTACACCTCCACATCCAGCTGTTACACAGCCGACATCAGGTAACGTACACCTCCACATCCAGCTGTTACACAGCCGACATCAGGTAACGTACACCTCCACATCCAGCTGTTACACAGCCGACATCAGGTAACGTACACCTCCACATCCAGCTGTTACACAGCCGACATCAGGTAACGTACACCTCCACATCCAGCTGTTACACAGCCGACATCAGGTAACGTACACCTCCACATCCAGCTGTTACACAGCCGACATCAGGTAACGTACACCTCCACATCCAGCTGTTACACAGCAGACATCAGGTAATGTACACCTCCACATCCAGCTGTTACACAGCTGACATCAGGTAACGTACACCTCCACATCCAGCTGTTACACAGCAGACATCAGGTAACGTACACCTCCACATCCAGCTGTTGCACAGCAGACATCAGGTAACGTACACCTCCACATCCAGCTGTTACACAGCCGACATCAGGTAACGCCACGTACACCTCCACATCCAGCTGTTACACAGCCGACATCAGGTAACGCCATGTACACCTCCATATCCAGCTGTTACACAGCCGACATCAGGTAACGCAACGTACACCTCCATATCCAGCTGTTACACAGCCAAAGTCATGTAACACCACATAACAGCGTCCATATCCAGCTGTTACACAGCCAACATCAGGTAACGCCACGTACACCTCCACATCCAGCTGTTACACAGCGATCTTTGGGTAACAGAACATTGTCACAGCATACTGTAACATTACTCGTGTCAGCTGGCCTACATAAGTTAGTCAGTATTGACAGCAAGCTTGCAAGCTATCAAATTGAGGATTTCAAACATTCCTCTCATAGCTTTGGCATCCTTGGGAAGCCCTTGAGCCAGTTCAGCTGCACCACACTGATGCCCCAGGGGGCCAACACAGAAGACGAGGAGGATGATGAAGATGATGATGAAGAGGGGAGCGTCCACGTTGGGAGCAGCAAGACCTCCTCCGTGCCCAAGAGAGCCGCGTCGGCTGCCGTGGACAAGCGTGCCAGTGCCAGCCGTGCCAACACGGGGGTCTCCCGTGCCACCACGGAGGGCGTGTCCTCAGACACAGAGTAATCCTGTGTCTGTTTGTCTGTGTGTGTGTGTGTGTGCATGTGTTTGAGAGTTTGCATGCGTGTGGAGTATGTATGTGTGTGTATGTGTTTCTGTGTCGTTCTTTGAAAGTTGGTGTGTGTGTGTGTGTGTGTTTGTGTGTTTCTGGGATCTGGGATCTGAGCTCAGCCCATGCTGACATAGCTTAGGGCCATAACACATTTATCATATATTCATATGATACATGTTGCGTTTGAAAAACACATGCTCATGGACATCTTGCTGTGTTTTTGTTTGCATCACTTCAAAGACATTATCCTCAGGGCGATCGTATTAAAAAGCAGTGAGATATCTTCAGTACGCTGTGTCGTCTGTTACTGGTGCATTCTGTTGTACATTTTCTAAATTTTCGTTTTGTTCATTATGTTTAAATGTTCACTGTATGCACCTGCACACCAAAGTAAATTCCTTGTTTGTGACCACTTACTTGGCAATTAAACACAATTCTGATTCAGATTCTGAGTGCAATGTATTCTTTACCACCAGGTGGTGCTGTGGTCTACTGTATGAAGGAATTCAATTCAAATCTTTTTACAGAGACAGGACAATCAAAATGATAAAGGTTATTTAGTTTACCAGTCCACTCCAAACACACAAATAAGTAAGTCAGCGCTGCCTCCAAGGCTTCCTCTAGACTAAAGTAGTCGCTGTGTTGGCTCCAATGCTACCTACAGTCTTACAATAGTCACTATGCTACCTTAAGGGTCTTTGCGGAATGTGCTACAGGCTTCCAACAAGTCTACCTCACAGCCAGCGTTCAGAATGTGTTACAGGCTTCCAACAAGTCTACCTCACGGCCAGCGTTCAGAGTGTGTTACAGGCTTCCAACAAGTCTACCTCGCGGCCAGTGTTCAGAATGTGTTACAGGCTTCCAACAAGTCTACCTCACAGCCAGCGTTCAGAATGTGTTACAGGCTTCCAACAAGTCTACCTCACGGCCAGCGTTCAGAATGTGTTACAGGCTTCCAACAAGTCTACCTCAGGGCCAGCTTTCAGAATGTGTTACAGGCTTCCAAGAAGTCTACCTCACAGCCAGCGTTCAGAATGTGTTACAGGCTTCCAACAAGTCTACCTCAGGGCCAGCGTTCAGAATGTATTACAGGCTTCCAACAAGTCTACCTCATGGCCAGCGTTCAGAATGTGTGCAGCTGCTACAGCTCCGATGGCAGAAGGGGCTTTACCTTCACCCTAATTGGCTGGGTAATCTGGGACGTGGCAGCGAGAGCTAAGCCTGCTCAGAAAGAGACTGGGCTGGGGGATGGGGCTCCAGGCTGAGAGATAGAGATGGAGACTGGGATAGGGAGGTAGATTAGTCTGATCTTGGCCAGGCTGGGCTGGTCTGGGCTTGGCCAGGCTGGTCTGGGCTGGGCTGGGCTGGGCCAGGCTGGGTCTGGTCTGGGCTGGGCCAGGCTGGTCTGGGCAGGCTTGGTGGGAGGCTGTGGTCCTGATGTTTGGTGAAGAGTGGAATGTTGGAGGCTGGGCTAGGTGTAAGCATGCCAATACAACGACCTGTTACTCCAGTAAGGCAGGAGTCAGTTTGCGGTCACTGATTCACCAAGTCTCCAATCTTCTATTTGTTATGCTCTTCATTCGGCCAGGTCTCTTTAGAAATGTCTGCAGGAGAAGCATGTGAATACTTCTAACAATAACAGAAACCGGAACAGAACTGCAAAAACGTATATTGTCTTTCTCTGTTTGTGATGAGATTATGTGTGAGACCGTGTGTGAGACATCCAGGTACAAAATAATTACACCAACAGGGGGAGACAAAGAGCACAGCAACGAGGAGAAGAAATTATTAAAGTTATCCTCAGGGCAAAACGACGTATTTCTTTAAACACGTGTAGGATTTGATGATGTTCGTTACTGTCCTCTCAATTATATTATAATACGTTGCTTGATAAAAAAAAAGTTTTTTGCAGAATTCTGAACATTTCCTGATTATACAAGTGTGTAACTCCACAATGATAAATAAGTGAGATCTTAATTACGTAAGTATTATGCCTACTACTAGTAGCCTAGGTTAGACAATATCAGAATTGTCTCGAACATTGAAATTGAAATGCAGTTGAACAACTGAACAGTTCATTAGATTTCAGTAAATGTAGGCTACATGATGACAGTATAAGCTTTTATCTTAATGGACGAAGGACCCATATGGTCAGAGTAACTGTCAATCATTGCTCGAGCTCTCCCTCATCTGACCTGTATTCTCTCTCTCTCTCTCTCTCTCTCTCTCTCTCTCTCTCTCTCTCTCTCTCTCTCTCTCTCTCTCTCTCTCTCTCTTTCTCTCTCTCTCTCGCTCTCGCTCTCGCTCTCGCTCTCTCTCGCTCTCTCTCGCTCTCTCTCGCTCTCTCTCGCTCTCTCTCGCTCTCTCTCGCTCTCTCTCTCTTTCTGCGTACAGTAGGCTAGGACGGCAATGCAGCTCAGTGCTGTGTGACGCCTGACATGGCCGAATCATAGGGAGCTGTAACGGACCACCTGACTTGTAAATTTAAAGCAATTCATTGTGTGGACCGGGAACTATCAATTCCAGATTCAGCTGTAAAGTTCGAGAAGTTTACGTAGCAGTTCTACAATAGTGTACATTTGTATCTGAAAAAGTGCGTGGACTGTGAGGAATAACAGCACGCAACACGTATCCCGTGGGATTCCACTCTAGAGTTAGTGAGACAAGAGGACTTGGACCGAGGGTGCAACTGAGAAGGGGTCGGAGTCGCATATAGAAGAGCAACAGAAGAGACGATTTGATATTTGCCCCGTATCGTCACATCTTTGTCAAAGGAATAATGCGGAACATTTGGATAATTCTCACCCTCGGCATAACAGCCTTTCTCTCCGGGGAAAGGGTAAGTTTGGAAAGCGAGCTCTCTCGAATTACTTGCAGGATAGCTGGGGAGTAAAGCAAAGCAACTTGGAACCCGAGACTACTCGCTTGCGTTTATTACATTGCTACAACTCGGAATATGACACATTAAAGCTCCTATTGGAAATATTGTATTTTGTCTAAATATTTGTCCTTATGCAACTAGGTTTATCTATTGTGATATTTTAAGTTGAAGTTACTTTTAGTAGTCTAAATCTTTGTATTCAGACCAATTGTCACAGACGAGACAATACGTTGCCCGTAAAGTCACTATATTTGTTGGCCAAATAAATTACACAGTGCTTAGGCTATAGGCTACTTGAGTACTGGTAGGCTACACATCGTCGCCGTGTCTGTTTAAACTATAACGGCTTATTTCCTATATTCCTCTATTTACTTTTTGTTGTGGGTGTTTTGTATACGAATACGTGGCATAGCATATTCCCAGTTTCAATTGCATTTTCGTTTTTTTTGCAATGTTAGCCGAGACTAGCATATTCAAACAAATCACAGCTTGCTTTACTTTTTTCTATAAGGACAGACAGCAGTGTGTGCGTGTGTATGCTTATTTCATGCTGAAAAACACGAAGCATAAACAACAACAGCCTCTGAAACATTACACAGGTTATAGCCCACAGTCCAAACAGTTGTAAAAATCAACTGTCACGTCAGACGTATCATAACAGTGTTGTTGATGATTGGATGCTCATTTGAGTCTGACTAATTGTGGACGTATCCTACCAGAAATGAGCTCGCGCTGGCATGGACTTTCATGTGAGGGCTGTACGGAGTGTGGTTTCCTGGCGACAGAGTGAGCAGACAGTGCTGTGGTCTCGAGGGGCTGCAGCAGTTGGCCCTAGTCCCCTGTGAGCCCACGTCCAATTAGCCGAATCAGATACCAGTGTTTTAATGAGTCATTGTTTTGCATGAGGTCATCCCCTGTGTCCACACGTTTACTAGACAGTCTTCTGAGGCCTTTATGTATTGTGCCTGAGCTTGACTCGTCCTCAGGGATGGACTTGAAAGAAGCAAAGGAGCTATGGAAACAAAAATAGAGTTTATTTTAGGTAGAACACACGGTAGGGTGGTAGTGATTGGCCAACCTGTCCATATCTTTCGTATCTACAAACCTTCTTGACAATACGTTCATGTTCTAGCCTATACTGTACAAATGAGCTGAACTACCAACCCAGATGCAGATTATCCCCTATTGATCTCTGCCTTCCCTGTATCTGTGTTCCCCGGAGCGTTTGGAGTCTCGTCCGTCTCTATGAAACCTGACACATGACATTGATTCCCAATGTTGGCACACGCGTTGACACATAATTCCAATGGCTGGTGTGTGATAAGCGCCATGCAGGACAGATCCATGTGTCAATGACCCTGGACATGGAGGCCTATAGGGCTGGATTGTTCTTTTTGATAAAACCTGTCACGCAGAAATCACTGCTCCCGGACAGTAAGCTGGTGGGAAAAATGTATTTCCTAGTCTTGCTCCTGACCCTCATGATTGGTCTGTGTAATACTTTTAGAGCAGGATGATTGAGCATATTATTCCTTTAGTGTTTTTGCCCCAAGCATGCAAATAGACCTATAAAGACTCCTTTACAGGAATATTTTCTAACAGTTACTCAATGTTAGTTGATTGGTTGGTCGGGGTATTTTCAGGAACTGCGGACCGCCTGGTGGTTTGAGGGCCCATAGTGTTTTGGTGTTCACCGGTCGCCAGATGTTGTAGTCTTTAATTAGTGTTGTGTTTTGGTGGGAAGTGTGGGTGTTCACCTCCCTTCATAGGGCTGAGTGATGTCGTGGCTGGTCCTGTCTCACTTTCTGAAGCCAGCCTCAAAGGAGTAACTCCCCAAATGGCCTTGGCCGTGGAATGAGACTGGTTAGGAAAAGTGGGCCTTTTCAAGGGCAATGATTGGGTAAGGCCTCCGAACTGACTGGAATGTCTGTGTTGTCTCGGGTCTGAGAGATTCCACATGCCACAGCACAAAAGAAAGAACTGAACTGACATTTGGAGATTTTGGACGCAGAATCAGTCTAGTTTAGTTTGATGTCAGTTGTCCTTTACTCACAGGTGAGTCAAAGTGAAATAAATCAAGCTTGGCCAAATGGAGGTTTCCGTGGTTACACTCCCCTTCTCAACATCTTTTTTTTCTTTTCCTCTCATTTCTCTGAGCTGATTACTGGCGTTTAACTGCTTCCAGTGAGGTGATCCTCAGAAATGTACTTATGGGTGGTAAACAACATGAAAGGACTACACTAGATGGCAGTCAGACAGACAGGCAAACAGACAGGCAGACAGTCCAGTAGACAAGCTGTCGAACAGACAGCCAAACAGGCAAGCAGTCTGACAAACAGACAAATAAGCAGACAGGCAGGCAAACAACAGGCAGGCAGTCAGACAGTGTCAGACAGGAAGACAGGCAGACAGGCAAATGAGAAGACAGGCAAGCGAACAAGCAGGCAGTCAGGCAGAGGCATACAGGCAGATGACCGCTCTCTCACCCCACACTCCTGCTAGTGCCGCACCTGAGGCTATATTTGACTGCGGTATTAAACAAGACAATAACTACACTGGAGCAAGCAGACACACACACACATCAGCGTTGCAGATAACACTGTTTCATTTCCCTTTTGTGTGGATATAGTACTGTATCGTATTACTCAACTGATCCCACATCATTACTCCAAAGCAATGACCTGTACTGATCAACTCTCATCCAAACCAAAGGGATCAGGATAAGCTTGGTATAGTTTCAAACCAGTTTCCCCAGCTCTTCATAAGTAAATTCCTTCCTTCCCTTCCTGTGGTTACAAAGAAGTATCATTTTGAATGCATACAACCTGATGAATATGTAAATACGGTATGTGTCTGCAGCAGAATGTTTCATCTTAACAGTGAAGGCCTGTTTCTGGTAAACACAGTCTGAGAAGGAAAGGTCTTTGTTGTGGTGTGTCCATAAAATCAGCAGAAAATAGGGAAATAGGTTTTCTGGAGGTGCAAGATCCACCTTCTCTGCCCTCAGGGAATTTTATTCACTGGGCTCCTATCTGACGGCCATTATGTAATAGTTAATGGACTCTGCAGGCCGTTGCGCTGGGGCTTGTAAAATCCCAGTGCACTCTTGTTTTGTCATCCGCCTCTCTCTCTCTCCTGCACATGCACGCTCATATGCACACGCATGCTGTCACCAATGCACGCATGCATGAACTCCCTCATGCACATACACAAACAGAAGCACACACATGGCAGAAAACCAATCACACACATACACACACACACACCACCCTGGCTCCCACTGAGACACTGCCTGTCATGACCAGAGTGTTTTGGGTTACTCTGAGAACAGCAGCATTCTTCTTCCTGTCCTTTAGACAGCCGGGAGGAACAAGGCAGCGGAGGAGCGCTCCCTCGCTCCGCTCTGCCGACACTCAAGACGCCGGCGTCTGTGGCGGCGTCTCCGACATCTGTGGGACGTATGCACGCTTGTTTGAAAGGAGCTCCCCCTGCTCCTCCTCCCTCCTCCCTCCTCTCCTCTCCCTCCCTCCTCCCTCTCCCCCTCCTCCTCCTCCCTCCTCCCTCCTCTCCTCTCCCTCCCTCCTCCCTCTCCCCCTCCTCCTCCTCCCTCCTCCCTCCTCTCCTCTCCCTCCCTCCTCCCTCTCCCCCTCCTCCTCCTCCCTCCTCCTCCTCCCTCCTCCCTCCTCTCCTCTCCCTCCCTCCTCCCTCTCCCCCTCCTCCTCCTCCCTCCTCCCTCCTCTCCTCTCCCTCCCTCCTCCCTCTCCCCCTCCTCCTCCTCCCTCCTCCCTCCTCTCCCTCCCTCCTCCCTCTCCCCCTCCTCCTCCTCCCTCCTCCCTCCTCTCCTCTCCCTCCCTCCTCCCTCTCCCCCTCCTCCTCCTCCCTCCTCCCTCCTCTCCTCTCCCTCCCTCCTCCCTCTCCCCCTCCTCCTCCTCCCTCCTCTCCTCTCCCTCCCTCCTCCCTCTCCCCCTCCTCCTCCTCCCTCCTCCCTCTCCCCCTCCTCCTCCTCCCTCCTCCCTCTCCCCCTCCTCCTCCTCCCTCCTCCCTCCTCTCCTCTCCCTCCTCCCTCCCTCCTCCCTCTCTCCCCTCCTCCTCCTCCCTCCTCCCTCCTCTCCTCTCCCTCCTCCCTCCCTCTCCCCCTCCTCCTCCTCCCTCCTCCCTCCTCTCCTCTCCCTCCCTCCTCCCTCTCCCCCTCCTCCTCCTCCCTCCTCCCTCCTCTCCTCTTCCACCTCTCCAGGGGGTTGGAAAGGGACTCTTTCATTGGGATGAGGATGTGCGTATTTGTGAAACTAGCATACAACCCTGTTTGTGTGTGTGTGTGTTTGTCTGTGTGTGTGTGTGTGCAAAAGACCCCTCCCACAAGCGTTGTAGACAAGGGGAAAACTTGTACGTGCAGTACAGTGCCTGTGCTGTATGTTTGAGCCCTTCCATGCCTTGAGACAGTGAGAACCCACAGAGGGGCCAAACACTGACCCCTGACAGCACTACTACGGCAAGAAAAACACTAACACAGCAGCTTTAGGCATCTCCTTTTCCCTGTCTCTCACTCTCGTTCTCTTTCTTTCTCTCTCTCTCTCTCTCCTCTCTCTCTCTCTCTCTCTCTCTCTCTCTCTCTCTCTCTCTCTCTCTCTCTCTCGCTGTCTCTCGTTCGTTTTCTCTTCTTTTTATCTCTCAGTCTCTCCCCCTTTTTTGTCTTTTTATCTCACTCTCTGTCCCACCCCCCCTCGTTTCTCACCCCTTAATTAGCCCTGCAAATGGAAAGTTCCCTGGGAGAGCTGTGGAGGAGGGCTGTGGCTCCGTGGTCGCGTGACAGAGATAAAAGGGGGGAAAACCCTGCGTTAACAGACGTCTGCTCCTTCCCGTCGTCCTCCTTCACTCTCCCTCTCTGTGCCTGCAGCCCGGCAGACCTCCCAGGGGGGAGGAGAGGGGGCCGGGTCTCCCCTGTCTGGCCAGGGCTTTGTAGGTGTGAGAAGCGTCTAAGTGTGTGTGAGTGAGTGAGTGAGTGAGTGAGTGAGTGAGTGTGTGCGTGTGTGTGAGGAGCATCTGTGTGTGGGTGTAAGGACCCCAGAGTGGTTGTATGTAAGGAGCGTCCCTGTGTATGTGTGAAAAGGTGTGTGTGAGAGAGAGAGAAAGAGATGGCGGACCCATGTGTCGAGCAGGGCAGCACAGGATTGGTCTAGTCAGGGGTGAAATGAGACTTAAGTATTGGCTCTGGTACTGCATCACTCATCTGCCCATTCTATTCCCAACCTCAATCTCACGCCTTGGCCTGCCAAGTCCAATAAATCTAGCCGTATCGCATTGTGTCGAATGCAATTCGTGCCTCTGGTTTATCTAATGTTATAAAATATTCATGATCCAAACATTCATTGCATGCCTCATATGTTTTCTGACAGATACTTGGACCTCATCGTCAACACAAGTAATGCAGAAAAGAGCCGCTTCCACAATCCGTATGGAATTGCATCAACTCACTTCATTACTATTATGACAAATATTTGCTGTTGCTCTTTGTCCAAGCCAAGATATCTGCTCAGTATCTGTTCTAAAGGGTCTCATTAGATAGTGGTTACATCTCAGCGGCATATTTAGTGGTCAGCATTGCAAATAAGCTGTTTTAGAGTCACAGCGGAATTGTCTTAGAGTCTTGGTAGTTGGCTGTGGCTGTGCTGAGGAGGGGGGGGGAGGAGGGGAGGGGGCTGTACATCTGGACAATATTATCCCAAAATGGTGGATAGAAAGGAGGTGTGACGTCATCCAACTTTTTTTTCCCTTTTTCCGTCTCGCTCCCAAGATTGCTGTGGAAAACGCCACGGCGCATTTAACACATGTGCGCTCACTCGTATTTACGAGCACGTTTTATCGCTTTTAAAAAGCACCTAATTGAAATCTGCCCTGTGCTCTGCCGAGCAGAAAAATGTCTGGTCTTTCCATTATTTTTTCGGACTTAATTCAACGCCACCGTGAATCAACTTCAAGGTGCAAATTATGCTGTCTAAGGAGGGTGTATTTCTTAACCACAAATTATATCTTTATAATCTCTTCATTTAGTGTTGTTTTCATGTGAAATCTCTTGAATTCCACTGGGGCTTTTTTGTTGCAAACTCTTTTTATGAAACAGGGGAATTCACTAAGCACTCAAAAAAACACTAGGTCTAGTGTGTAAACTTTTTATCCGTTTTGTAAAAAGGCTCTGAATTGAGCTCATGAATATTCAGAAGCAAACTGCGGTTGTCATAGCAACGGCTTCCGAAAACAGGAAGTGGCTATGTCTTCGTCTCTATCTCGGTATGAGGTGATGTGTGGGGTGCGAAATGGCTTCCATTCTTAATAATTGCCTTTCTGAGGCCGTTATTTGTGGTAGTCATGGTTTCTGATTCGTGGGCTCTCACCTCCTACGTTCAAGAAGTAAAATGCTTCCGACTCAAATGGTGTTCAAATGGAGACTTAGCCCGACATCTTTTGGACAACATGCCCTTTTCTCAGAAGGCATAATTGACATTTTCAATAATTTTAGAAGTTTTCCATTTCAGACTTAGCAGAGCCATGACGCCAGGTCTTTAAGTCCATCTCCAGATGTTCAGTGGTGACTGAGGTTCTCCCGTGCCTTAGACCAGGGCCACAAGGTCAGACCAGACCAGACAGTGACTCAGAGAATCAACAGCAAAGATATGAAGAGAAGCAGTCCACTCGACTCTTCACACGAGAGAAAAAGAGAGAAAGAGAGAGAGAGAGACAGAGAGTGAGAGAGACAGACTTAAAATACAGTTGATTGCAAATCATCATAGGTCCCTTCCCTCTCCTCCGCCTGTTAGGCCTCTTCCTCTTCTTTGACGTGCTCAGAAGCATTAATACGCCGGCCTGCCTGTCTCTCTACTACGCTCTGTGAGTTAATCTTTACTAATGCACTGTGTTAACACCCATCTGTGTCCCAAACACCAACTGTATACCCCCCCCCCCCACACCCCCCGATTGACCCAACGGCCTCCATTAGAGACAGAAGTGGGGGTTATTGTGAGAGAGGGAGAGAGCAATAGAGACAGAGATGGGTGAAAGGAGGTAGGGCACCATTACTCAACAGGCAAGGCTTCAGAGAGAGCTGTATCAGATGGAGCCATTTTGAATTTTTTAAATACAGATGCCGCCGACACGCTCATTTCCCCCGTTGTCCTTTTGAGGCCGCCGCCGTCGCGGTCATGGGTGGAGCAATCGCTAAAGGAAAAAGTCTCTGGACAAAACAAAAGTACGATGCGTGCGTGCATGCCTGCCGTGTTGCGTTTGGCTGAACTCTACATGCTGTGACCTTACAGACACCCCCACTTTCCTCCACTGTGTGTTTCTCCTCAGTCTCTGAGGCCATACACCCCCCTGCCTGTCAGAATCACTGGCCCAAGGTCACTGGCTCTCTTAATCCTGGCAATTTCACACTTAAACCGGTTAGCCTCACGTGACAGAGGGAGGGAAACTTGATTACTTTGATGAGTATAATTTGTTTAATCAAGTGATTCAGTATATCTGGATGGAATGGTGTTGGCAGGTTTGCTGTCTCTCAGACTCTGCAGAGAGTGGGAGAGGAGTGCCTGCCTATCTCTCTCTGTTTGGCTGCCTTTCTTTCTACCCTTCTGTCTGTTGGACTCTATGTCTGTCGGTCTGTCTGTCTGTCTGTCTGTCTGTCTGTCTGTATGTCTATATCATAGAGTTCCTCCTGCAGCCTCACCTGCTGTGTGTGGTGAGGTGGAGAGTCAAAGGTAAACGTCATATGTTTGCAAATGGAGAAATGTTCACACACTTTGCATAGTGAACCAGTTATAACATGAAAGGGTAAACTTCCCGATGAGATCACTTGAAATGCCACAGCAGCTTTATTGCATCTTCAGAAGACACCACTGAAGACGAGTCTGAAGGGCTCTGTCGATTCCTTACGGCCTTTGCTGTGGCTGAGTCAGGCTGCGTGTGACATTTCCATCACAGACGACCTCTGGACGAGATTTGCGAGAAGGTCTTGTAAGCGACAAGGCCCTACAAAAGCGTTGACAACATGTGTCCATGTGTGGGGGAACAGTAGAGGGTCCTCTTTGCTGCGGGGAGTCCCACCACAGCATCTGGTCCCTGTTGCAGCGGTAGAGAACGAGAGAAAGAAAGGAAAATAGAGAACGCCAGAGAGGAAAAGAGCTTTGGCAGATGAACATGAAATATGGTTTTAGCTGCAGTCAGATTTCTGTCAGGAAGCTCTATCCTGGCCCTACTGTCCTGACAGGACAGGACAAAACTGACCGTTTTGGAGCTTTGGCTATGGGAACATAGTGTGTGTGTGTGTGTGTGTGTGTGTGTGTGTGTGGGGGGGGGGGGGGGGTGATAATAAGTCATGTTCCTCTGAGGGGAAAAGAAGCTTCCCCTGCCTTGGTGTCATTAAAGATTGAGCATGCAGCCCAGCCCTGGTACAAGAGCCTATTTCTGCTGTCACACTTCAATTATTTACACAGAATGGAATATGAATGAGAGTTTTGCCTCATCCTTCTCCCGATATGAGCTGGGGGCTACAGTGCTCCCTTTAGCAGACACACAAAAGCTCCACAGAAATGGCGCATGGAGCCTTTTGTTTAAGCCCCTCACCACTCATTCCTAATAGAGCCAGGCCTCGTGCACGCTAGTCTTTGCTATTTGATGGCTTCATTGCAGATAACATAGCATTTAGAGAGCCATGCTAGACTAAGAAACGTTTTGACTGTCAAAGCAGGCTCTGTACTATGGAATGATAAATGGACCCAACTTGAGTTTGTAAATAGTTCAGCTCTGTTTTGTGAGTTAACTGTGGTTTCGTTGTTTTCAGAGAGATAAGAAAAGAAGGCTCTCTCTTTTTTTCTCTTCATTATTTCCCTCTCTCTCTTCAGCAGCTTCCGTGCATATGGAGTACATAGGGGGAAAAAAAAACATATATTTTTTTCTTTTGTTGTGGACTGCTTGTGTGAACAAAGTGGAGGAGTGGATGGAGCTGCAGTGGTTCTCTGTCAAGCATCCCAGACACGCACACATGCATTTCTCTCTCCACCTTTGGAGGTGTTTGTATGTGTGAGTGTGCGTGTGTGTGTGTGTGTGTGTGTGTGTTTGTGTGTGTGAGCGCTCTGTATGTGCCTCAGGTCTAAATGGTTCTCCCAAGCAAGACAAAGTTGCAGTGAATGCCCCCTGGAGTGACTTCCTAAACTGCTAATCCAGTCAACCAGCAGTGAGACTGTGTGAAATGCCACGGTGTAGCTGCGTCCCTGCGTACACTAAGGACGGACAGGGACAGGCCTCATGACTGGTAGGTGCCATACGACATGTTTAAGTGTGCGTTTTGTAATAGTTGCCCACACTTTACTCTGTCGCATCTCTCCAAGCCCCTGTTGGCTTGAATAGGACAATGTCACCTGCTACTAGTGACCCTGCCTGTAGCCTATCCCATCAGGCCTGTCAGCAGATGCACACACACACACACACACACCCCTATGTAGCGATGACCTAGTCCCTTGCCTGGATCAGTCAAAGCTCAAAGGGCTGTGTGCTTAGTGTGCATCTGGAGATTCTGTCTTTGTGTGTCTCTCCGTTGCTCATGAAGGGAGGGGCATTGTGCAGGCAGGCTAACGTCTGCTCAAAATAGATCACAATAGATCATAGGAGGTCACAATACAGCACAGTCGATCTAAGTGCTAACAGTTGCTCGATCACAGTAGCTGTCACAGGTTGACTAGCGACCCGGTGCTCCACTTCTTCTGTGTGTGTGTGTGTAGGTGTGTAGGCGTGTGTACGTGCGTGTGTGTGTGTCGGCTGGCAGTCCTGATCAGGATTAGCCCTGGATAATAGGATCAGAGATCACCACCTGGCGCTCTCTCACCCCAAAACGCTCCCTCCCTCCTTCCCTAAACCTCCCTCCCTCCTTCCCTCATACTACCAATGTGCTCTGTGCCCATCTTCTCCTTGCCATGTTCCACGTCAACGATATGGCATGAGCGTCGCTCCCCTCCCTCCCTCCCTCTCTCTCTCTCCATCCTCTCATCGCTTTTCCTTGCCTTTTCCCAGAGCTAGCTTCAAGTCCACCCAATTCTGTCGCCCCCCCCCCCCCCCCCCCCACACACACACACACCCTCCCCCAGGACAGTGGCGTGCGTCCTGACTCTGCTGAATCTGAATCCTCTTAAGGAGAACTGACCCTAACCCTGGATGGGAATTCAGTTCCAGCGCCGGGCGGATTGAAGCAGATCTTTTGCCGCGGTAGTCCCAGATCTTCCAAATCCCCCCTCACCCCCAACACACCCTTTCACTGCAGTGAACCGTGTAGTAAATTGGAAAATGGAAGCGGAAGTAAACTGATTATAAATTGAAGGCTAAAAAGAAATAGCACAAACCAAACTGCAGATGTGAGACACCAAGTAATGAGGTGGACAACAACCCCCTGTCCTGCTCCACTCCTCTAATACTTCCTGTTCTGAGGGGACGTCCCGACCCCCAACCCTCTCCTACTCCTCAGAGTCCGGTCGGGCTCAGGATCTGGGCCGTGTGGGGTTAATGAGCTGGCTGTGACCAGCTAAGGAGTTTCCAGTTAACGTGGGGTTAAAAGCTCAGGGCCTCGAGAACGACCAAAGCCCACACAGACCCACCTCTCCACCACCCCCGACAGGGCTTCCAATCTGGGGTAAATTAAACTTTGAACCAGCAGCTAATTACGACCATTTCGCTTCACCTCTCAGCCACTTACCCTCCTCCCTCCGGCCCGTCCGCCTGCCTGCCCTCCAATCGCCTGGCTGCCTCACTGTTCCATTAGCGCCAGTAACCAGCATCAGCAATACTTGCTTGGAGTTGCACTCATTAAAGCCATAGCTTTTTTCTAGATGGGAAGCAGAGTCTTTGAAGTGTGTGTATGTGTTTGTGTGTGTGTGTGAGAGAGAGCGAAAAAGCGAAAGAGACAGCCAACTCTGGTGGCCTTGCTAATCACACACAGTACGCTGGCGTTGTACGCACCAGGAACAAAGTCCCATTCAGCACTTGAGCTCAGTGTCGGCTGTAGTACCAGGAAGGACACGTGGCCAGGTCTGGGAGGTGTGGGTGAGGCAGGCCTGTGATGTGTTTGGGGGAGGGAACGTGGCCAGGTCTGGGAGATGTGGGTGGGGCAGGCCTGTGATGTGTTTGGGGGAGGGAACAGCGGAGTGGCGTGGGGGTGGGGCCGGGTCTGTGATGTGTACTGAACAGGAAAAAGACTGAATAGCCAGCGGGACACTGACTAAAGATGCATTCCTACAGAGTGAGGAGGGTTGCAGTGCAGAACACTATAACCCCCTAACAGATGCCAAATGCTGCTCTGATGATGAAGATGGTGGTGGATGTGATGATGATGATGATGATGGTAGTTGTGATGATGACTTCTCATGGATGTTATGTAAAGAGATACCCCTAACCATAACCCCCCCCCCCCCCCCCTCATCAACCACATACACACACACTCCTAGGCAGCAGCACTTGCGTTTGCAGTGGAATGGGGAACCTGACAGCCACTTCATGGTCTGAAAGGACACATTCATCTCCAAGATCAATACACACACACTTACACACACACACACACATACACATACTCACACATAGTGGAACTAATAGGCAGGTAGGGGGGGGGGGTGCAGGACATGCGAGCGAAAACATGTGTCCTTGTGTGTGGCAGTACGTATTTTTTACATTGTGAGAGCATGTGTGTGTGTGTGTGCGTTGGGGGGGGGGGGGTTGGTTATATGCTGGCCTCTGTCCATGTGTGTGTACCCTGGCTAACCAGTTGAGTGCAAAGGCCTGCCTGTAGCCCAGGTAGGCTGAGCAGGACTTTACATAACAGGCTTTGTATACGTTAAATATGTATATGGGGGATGAAAATGTAGCGATGCAGTAATGATAAGATATCTCTATGTAAGAGGGATATCCTTCCATCTCTCCTGCCTGCTTGCTGCCTGCTTGCTGCCTGCCGGCTCATATTAGGATACAAGAGAAAGGGAGGCCTGTTTCTCTCTCTTGGCAGGTCCTCTCCAGGCCTCCTCTGTTCATCAGGAAGGAATGTGTTCCATGGACCGGCTGAGCAGCAACACAAGTGAACGGTACACGACAGGCTCCTATCTGGACCCCACGCCAGCCAACCCAGAAGCAGCCTTGCTGCCATCTGGGGCCCGCGTTCAGGAAGAACCTGACCCGGCCCCCTGGCCCCGGCCCCCGGCCCCCTGGCCCCCGGCCCCCTGGCCCCCTGCCCCAGAGAGCTGCGTACAGAGCCAGGGAGATGAGGGCTTTGAAGGGAACCCAGAAGCTGCTTCCTGTAATAAGCTAGCCTCCTTCTCACACTAATGTGCAGCCAGGGATGGAGGGAGTACAACGGATGAGTGAATGTGGCTGATGGGCTTCAGGTGAAGAGAGAGGAGAAAAAACCTGTCTTCCAATATTTACTAACTGGATCTTAACAAAGGCTTCCATCTTCTATTTATGCCAACATCTCATTGCCTGCGTGTTCTACATTGAAGTGCACAAAGTTGGCCATGGAGTTGCTGTTGACAGAACTCGCTTTTAATGTAGACTTAAAGGAATGCGAAGAAAGGGTTTTTGAAAATGGTGATTGAAAAGTCTCTTTGTGAAAGCAAATGAGGCTTACGTTGGTGTGCTTGTGGAGGGTATGTTCAGTGGAAGCCTTGAGGCTCTGCACATGTGGACCAGAGGAAGAAAAACGACCTTCTGGAAAGTTTCAACCAGCGGACCAACTCTTTGAACATGGTGGAACCATGGATGTTTTTGAACACTTTACTTTCCCTTTGTTCACCTTAGAGGTCAACCAAAGAGTAAACATTTTCCATGCACTTTCCCTCTTGCTTACAAACCCTGACCAAACAAGTGCTTCCCTTCCATCTCCAGTGATGCCCATTGGAAGCAACTGACATTCGTTTTGGCAAACCCGCCATTTTTACCTCTGTTGTTGAAGTGCAACAACAATGCCTCAGTGTGTTACATGCAAGTTAAGTATCTGTAAGTCTGCCTGCCATAGGTATATCTGTAAGTCTGCCTGCCCTAGGTCTATCTGTAAGTCTGCCTGCCCTAGGTCTATCTGTAAGTCTGTCTGCCCTAGGTCTATCTGTAAGTCTGTCTGCCCTAGGTCTATCTGTAAGTCTGTCTGCCCTAGGTCTATCTGTAAGTCTGTCTGCCCTAGGTCTATCTGTAAGTCTGTCTGCCCTAGGTCTATCTGTAAGTCTGTCTGCCCTAGGTCTATCTGTAAGTCTGTCTGCCCTAGGTCTATCTGTAAGTCTGTCTGCCCTAGGTCTATCTTTAAGTCTGTCTGCCCTAGGTCTATCTGTAAGTCTGTCTGTCCTAGCTCCCGGGTGGAGGGGAATCCAGATCGTTCACTGAGCTGAACTACTTTTAGGATTTATTGCCAGGGGGTCTCGAGGATTGGGCTACAGAATATGAGAACTGCTTCATGGAAAGCACTTAAAGTCTCTCTGTGTGCCGCCTCTCGTTCCGCTCGGTCTCTCTCTCTCTCTCTCTCTCTCTCTCTCTCTCTCTCTCTCTCTCTCTCTCTCTCTCTCTCTCTCTCTCTCTCTCTCTCTCTCTCTCTCTCCCCAGCCTCTTGTTTCTGACTGCAGGGCCTAGAGGCCTGTTGGTGCTAGTGTGCTTCATCTCCTCGGTCTCCAGCTCTGCTCTGCTGAAACCACTGCAAGGTGAAGCCTATTTCCCAGCCTCTCCAGTTTCACAGCTCACAAAGAACCAAGCGCTTTCCCTCGCGTATCAAAGCTGTCGAACAGGAACCAGGAATGTTCTGGTTCCCTACCCAAAAGTAGACTTCAGCCCGCGCTGGGTCGGGCTGGGCCTGGCTGGGCCTGGCTGGGCCTGGCTGGGCCTGGCTGAGACAGGAATAGGGAGCCGGGTCTTGGGGATACATCAAACGCCGGGTGCAGAAAAAGCCCCAGCATGGTCTGAGAAGGTGGATACCACAGGGTTGAGGCTGCCTGTCTGAATACAATCATGTTTTATCAGCCTGTCCACTAGCAGAGACAACACAAGACTAGCATCACAAGACTTGCAACACAAGACTAGCACCACAAGACTAGCATCACAAGACTAGCATCACAAGACTAGCACCACAAGACTAGCACCACAAGACTAGCACCACAAGACTAGCACCACTAGACTAGCAATACAAGACTAGCACCACAAGACTAGCAATACAAGACTAGCAACACATCACTCTGAGGAATGAGCAGCATTGCTCACTAGAGTCTTCATGGATGTTTTTCACCAGCGAGGTCTGACAGTACGCTTACATTAGGCTCATCGGGATCTTGCAGTGTGCCTCAGCAAGAAGGTCTTTAATTAGGCTGCTTGTGAAATATTTTGTGGTCTGGGATGATGTCAGTTAGCCCTAATGTGTGGTGGGAGCAGGTGGGAGCACTCACCTTTTAGAGTTCACACACACAAACACACACACAGGCTGACCACACTGGAGAGTCATCAGTGGTACATTACAGTCATGCGCTTAACTGTAGGCTTTTGTCCTCTAACCAGCCAGCTGGTCAGACTGTCAGCATGTGTCTGTTATCCTTGGAAACCGTGAAATTGGCTTTCTTCTTTTCAGGAAACAATACAAGGAGAGACAGGAAGTCATAACGGCCCGGCGTTGTGTCCTGCTCCACGCCTGGAGGGAGACAGGGGGGATAGCTGGCGCCGGTTCAGAACCACGTCTGTTTTCGTTGGGCCGGCTGCGATCAGCTTCTTCATGAGTCCAGACCCATGTTCTATTCAGACAGGCCGGCTTAGATTCATTGTCAGCGAGGAGCAAATTAGTCAAGCCCTTCGCCTCCACCGTCTCTCTCGATGTCTTTCTGGGAAAAAGCTCTGGAGGCAGTGGAAACTGGACATAGTGTTCCTGTGGCCCCGCATACCTGCGTCCAGTGCTGTGTGTTTGTTCACGTGTGGATGAGCTCTTTGAGTCTTTTGGACATAGATACGTTGTGTATCTACGTTGTGGGGCTAATCCCCCCAATAATAATCAATAAGACCGCTGTCTCTGTTGCGTGTTGTGAAAGCAGTGGACTTATTTACACAGTGCGGTGGTGTGTTTGTGATTGTGGTAAATAGAGAAAGAGAGGGAGAAAGAAATAAAGGAACAGAAATGAGAGAGGGAGAGAGAATTGGAAAGAGGAATGAAGAGGAAGAGAGAATGGGCCATCTCTGCTGTGCTGAATCCCACCTCATTCCTAGAAGGTTTGCTCAGCCTTTATTGGCACATAAACATCAGTTAATGTCCCTTTAAACCCTCTGTTCTGCGCAGGTAGGCCGATGTATCCAGGGCTGGAGAGGTAGCTAAGCATCCGACACACACAATCCCACACACTCACACATTTATAGCTGTGGTCTGTCTATGATACAGGAAATACATACAAAAGTGACTTCCTATACGGCTGCAGCTCTGAGCACAGCTGGGGTGGGGGGGGGGGGGGGGGGCGCTTGAGCCCTCTGGAATGTAGCACACACCCCCTCATATGTCAGACAGCTGTTTGTTTTGGAAACTGAAACGATTTTAATCTGAGCAAAACGCACCCAGTCTCTCTCTCTCTCTCTCTCTCTCTCTCTCTCTCAGGCTTGCCTTCTGGTGATCTTACTTAACCAGCCTTTCATTGGATGCTGAGAAACCCGAGAAAGAAGCTACTCTGTCCTCTCTCGTTTACATCCCTCGTCCATAAATCCCATCTGGTGCATCCCACTGTGAAAATGAAATTCTGACTGCAACATCAATTGGTTTTAGAGAGTGTAGTATAGAGACTTACTAAACCTGCAAAATAGTGTTGGTAAAAGGTTTGTGTTTGACTCTTTTTTAATGTAGTATTTATTTATTTATTGTGTCTGAGCTGCTCTCTAAGTGTGTGATGCTGTTGCAAGGGGAAGAGATTCAGTTTCCTGGATTAGGCTTTTCGTAGTAAATGTCAGCCCACACATCATACACACACAAACCCACACACATATACAAAGCTGTCCCCTCCAGTCTTGGACATGCCCCAGGCATCGTCTGACTGGTTTTGTGGAGGGGGGGGAGGGGTTGATTTGTGTCAACTTCCTGCAGGAACACCACTCCCCTGCAGTGTCGGAAGGACAATCAATTAGTTTCTTATTATGATCCCCGGGAGGGCAATAAAGTTGGGCGGTTTTGAAGACCATTGAGACAACCCTCCTCTCCCCCCTGCCCCCTCTCCACACCACAGCCATTAGTTTAGCTTGTGAGATTAGTGTTTGAACTCCCCCGCCTACCTCCTCTTCTCTTATTGCTTTTCTTCTCTTAACTTAACTTATCCTATCCTCTCTCCCTCTCCTTCCCTCACGTCTCCTCTCCCCTCCTTTCTCTCTCCTTCCCTCACGTCTCCTCTCCCCTCCTTTCTCTCTCCTTCCCTCACGTCTCCTCTCCCCTCCTTTCCCTCTCCTTCCCTCACGTCTCCTCTCCCCTCTTTTCTCTCTCCTTCCCTCACGTCTCCCCTCCTTTCTCTCTCCTTCCCTCACGTCTCCTTTCCCCTCCTTTCATTCTCCTTCCCTCACGTCTCCTCTCCCCTCCTTTCTCTCTCCTTCCCTTACGTCTCCTCTCCCCTCCTTTCTCTCTCCTTCCCTCACGTCTCCTCTCCCCTCCTTTCTCTCTCCTTCCCTCACGTCTCCCCTCCTTTCTCTCTCCTTACCTCACATCTCCACTCCTCTCGTTTCCTCATTCCGTCATACCTAATTACATTTAACAAACAAACCTTACCACCAACTCTGAATTATGGAACCCTGTTTGCCTATGTTGTTTGGTTAGCAATAGCAAGTGAGTAGAATAGAGGCCAATGAGTCAGCAGCCATCCACCGTGTAGACTCACCAAGAAACACCAAGTACCACAAAGGATCAATCCCAGCTAAAGGGTAATATCTCCACTATTGACACTGCGCCGTGAATTCAGCTCTCAGAAGCCAATTACTCCCACTCCTACACACCCACCTCCACTCTCTCTGTAACACACACACAAGCACAAACAGACACCCAGGCTGACCAGCGGGAGAAGACTCGAGCCATCCATCCGTTTAGACGCGATAAAGCCACAAACAGCCAGGAAGGGAAGAGAGAGAGAGAGGGTTAGAGGGAGAGATAGAAAGGTGTTGGGTATGTAGAGGGAAAACATTGAAAAGAGAGAGAGAGGAAGGGAGTAGTGGGCTGTATTAAAATCCAATCAAATCCAATCAAATGTATTTGTATAGCCCTTTTTACACGCAAGCATGTCACAGAGGGCTTCACATATGCCCATAGAACTGCCCCTCAACTGCCCCTGACTTTACTGATAAAGCTGCACTTTGTAATTGGAGATGAACACAGAGAGACACACTGGGCCTCCATACCCTACACCAGCTTCAGGAGCTGCCATCTGGTGCTTCTAAAGCTGCTGTTAGCCTCCGATGCTAAACGCTAATACCCCGGCCTAGCAAAGAAGCTTCTGTGAGTAAAGAGTCAGGTGGCTGAGCGGTGAGGGAATCGGGCTAGTAATCCGAAGGTTGCCAGTTCGATTCCCGGTCGTGCCAACTGACGTTGTGTCCTTGGGAAAGGCACTTCACCCTGCTTGCCTCGGGGGAATGTCCCTGTATTTACTGTAAGTCGCTCTGGATAAGAGCGTCTGCTAAATGACTAAATGTAAATGTAAAGAGGAGTGCTACTGCAAGACAGTAAGCCTCGACTAAATAGGAAAGATACAAGGTTCGAGTGCCCTGAGGGGTTCTGGGGCCTTCAGTCTTTCCGCCTTCACCCAGCAGGTTGAGCTTTGGTCGCTTTAGGGAACATAGCTGGAGCCTGAGCAGAGCAACAGACGATGAAGAATGTCTGAGGTCCTGTCTGAGCCCTCACTTGTTCTGCCCTGCTTTCCCAGTGACGTAAGCCTTATATCTGTGTGTGTGTGTGTGTGTGTGAACGTGTGTGTATGTGAGCAAGTGTGTGTGCCTGCATGCTTTGGAGGAACACCATTTTCCCTCCTGTCTCGGGTCTCAGTTAATATTTACGATGTTGGAAGTGAATGCAGTGTGTCAACATTGACCGAACAGGGGCAAGATGGTGCAGCCAAACTAGCATGCCCAACCCATCCAACCCCCCCCCCACCCCTCACCCCATCCTACTGCTGCACAAAAGCCCCAGCTCACTGCACACAAGCCAGGAAGAGATGGGGGGAAGAGAGGAGAGAGGGATGTAGTGAGGGTGGGTATGGAGAAAGAGAGAGATCTTCCTCCTTTTAGTCTGTCAGGCACCAGGAGGGCTCGGCCTGGGTGGTTTGACAGGCTTTTAGTGAAGCACCCTGCAGGCTAAGGATTGTCAGCTGCTGTGAAGAACATTTTTTCTCTCTTTCTCTCTCTCTCTCTCTCTCTCTCTCTCTCTCTCTCTCTCTCTCTCTCTCTCTCTCTCTCTCTCTCTCTCTCTCTCTCTCTCTCCCTCTCTCACTTACTGTCTACTCCCCAGTCCCCAATCTCTTTCAGCCCTCTACCTTTTACGCTCCTTCTCTTCCCTTCTGTCTGTGTCTAGGAGGTAGGGCTAGGACTTAGATGTAGGAACCAGATCTAGGAGACATGGCTTGGTTGGAGATTGACCCCCGGAGCCAGTAATTAACACTTAGAGAGGAAATCTATGTTTACATGCACACTCAACTCTGAGTGTGTATGAAGTGGATCTCTAGCAATAGTTGTATGGACAAATGCATACTAGGTTGTATTTAACCTACTAGAAGATTCCTCTCTTGAGAGCAAAACAATAGCTTTGATTGTGAAGTGGGACAGGAAGGCGGAGAGAGACAGAGAGGGAAGGAGAGAGTGTTTTTTATGGTATTCCCCTCTACAATCACCACATCTCAAACAGTCACAGCAGTAATTGCCATGGGCTCTCTCTCACCGACTCTCTCCCTGTGAATGGACATGAATGGAGAGAATGGAGGAGGAGGGGGCAGAAGTCTTTAAGATGGTCTGTGTTAGTGTGTGTTGGCTCTGTTTATCTGGTGTAGCTAGTCGCGATAAGAATTCAAAGGAGAGTTGAATTCCTCCTGGAAGTCTGAAAGGTCAGTACTGGTGATAAACCAGCCGAGTGTGTGTGTGTGTGTGTGTGTGTGTGTGTGTGTAAAGGGGGGTGGAGAGTTATCAAGGTCAGACTGAAGCTTTCCTGTCCAGACTGATTCAAGGCTTTGCCTTGTTTCACATCCACCCACCCTAAAGCACACTCATGACTGCTACACTGTTTCAGGTTAGTGGGTAAGGCCTCAATATGAATGCCATTGTTTTGGGGCTTGATTTGTGGGTCTTTGTTTCTTTCCGTTCTCTGGCCAGAGAGAAGCGCGTTTGCGGGTGTGTGTGTGGTAGGTAGGGGGAGGGAAAGGTTAAGATTTAGTTAAGTTTTGTTTGAACAAATTCTGCCTTTGATCACCCCCCTCCCCCCTTTCCCCTGCATGAATGGCTGATTTCTTTGGAAGTCAGGCAGGTATTGTTCTGTATGATCACAGATCACCTCTCACTAAATGCACACACACATCTTTTGTTATGGAGTTAGTCAAACTACACTTTGGCTGACAGGCACACACACACACGCTAGCTGATTTAGCTAAATGCATATGGTATGTGTAACATGGCACAATATCAACATTGACATGCAGACGCCCGTCCGCAAACGCGCCCGTACACAGTCACGTATGTGTCCAGAAACAAACACACATACACACTGAGGTAGACACGTTGAGTTTTTGTCACCCAGTTTTCTGCATAGTGACATCCTTTTGTAGCCTCTGACAGTCATTGTTCCCTCGGTCTTTCTGCTGAAGCAGGAAGTGTAAAATCTAATCCCACTTCATTTACTTCCTGGTTTATCAGCCCAGCAGCAGAACGGCAGGCTTGAAACGCTGACAGCTAGAATGAGAGCATGGATTCACACACACACACACACACACACACACAGGATATATACAGGCTGACTATTTCTGTCTCCCACACACACACATATTCACACACAAACACACACACACACACACACGCACACACGCACACACACACACATGCACACACACACACAGGAATGATACATTGTTGGCCCTTTGTAGGCCTTTTCTAAAGCAGCATCAGTATGGAGAAGACATCCCTCGTGAGCCTAGATTGAGCTTGAAAGGAGGTTACCATGGGGGCTTTCCTAACTATTCCACACACATACACACACACATGCGCACTCTCTCACACATCCTTTAGTGGTAATGTGTTTACATGTTCAATGTTGCCACCAAGGACCAATCACGGAATTAGCATATTTGGTATGAAGGCCAAGTGGACTGAGTGTTTGTGGGATTCTAACAGGCACACACCATAATAAGGTGTTTGGGAAGTTCGTTGGGAGTCACACCAGCAGAGCTGTCAGTGTCTTTTCAGTCAGACACTGGGCTAAGACCAAACTCAAACACAGACTTCCTCGGCGCGTTACCGTGGGGATCATGGTTGGGAGGGGTGATGGTGGGATCTGGACATCTCTCCTCTCCCAACACTTCCTTTATGTGTAAAGACAGGGGGCTTCTGTTTAGACAAGTGATGTCAAACGTGTGAGACGAAGGGGGTGTGTGTTGACAAGATGGGCAGCCCCCCATGGGCGCTGAGCTAAACACAGGTGCACTCTGATGATGTGTACACGGGCCACTGTGGGACAGTGTGTTTGTCATCACTCACCTTCAAAAGGTTCACTTAGCCGGCCCCGAGCCTTTCCTGTGCATCGCCGATACCAAGCGTACGTATTGTGTTGTTTTTGTGTGTCCGTGTCGCAAATACTAAGTGTGTGTTTTCTGGCTTGTGCGTTGTAGATAGCGGAGGCGGCCAAGCCCTCCTCGCCCCAGGTGGATGATCTGTACCTGGATGAAACAGGCTCTGGAGGATATTACCCTGAGGATGACGACGACTTCAACTCAGGCTCCGGCTCAGGTACAAGGGAGGGAGGGAGGTAGAGAGAGAGAGTGAGAGAGCGAGAAGTAGATAAAAGAAAGATAAAAGCATCGGCCAAATGAATACACTCTTATTACCTATTCCATTATGAACGAGTGAACATGTAGGAGTAAAGATAAAAAGGTATGAGAGAGGGACAGGAAAAGAGGCGAGGAAGAGAGAGAGCCCGTCCTACCCCTCCCTCCCTTCACTCTGCAGGCGTGGGGGAGGAGGAGGTGGAGAAAGCGGTGACCGTCAGCACGTTGTACATCATGCCCAAAGCTGTGCCCACCAAGGACTCCACCAAAGACTTCACCCCCCGGGTGGAGACAGCTCCAGTCAGGGATCTGTCCACAGAGACGCCCCAGAAGCCCGCCAGGACAGAGGTGAGGCCACGCTGGGACATCCGCTCCACTGCTCCCTGTTTTCTGTAATCCTCTCATTTTGAATTGCTGCCTAGATTAAGAGAAACAAAGAAAGAAATCCCCAAGCGATTGCATTTCCACAGACTTCTGTCCTAATCTTTCCTCTCTATTCACTTGTATTGTTTATCCCAAAACACCCACTCTTTTTCACAATAGAATAGCCTATGCAAAATAGACTGATATCTGCACTTATCTGTAAGTCGCTAAACCTCTGTTTACCAGGAAAGGATAAAGTCAAATTATGACAATTTAGCAACTACACTTTATCCCACATGCAGTAAAAACCTCCCAACTATCCAGAAAACAGACAGGCAGACAGACAGACAGACAGACAGACAGAAGACAGGCAAAGAGACAAACAGATGAGCAACGAGTCAGGCAGACAGGCAGTAATACAGCTGACATGGTATGTTAAATCCCTAACCCTAACACAAGGAGGGCTGGGAGGGTCATGTGACTTGTGATGTTGCTGCTCGAGTAGACATGATGCCAAATTACATGGCCTCCCTCACGTGTAATCTCATATTTTGGGAGAATGTCAGCTCTCAATCCCCTGTGGTGTGAAGGATGTAGACTGGATCAGTTGTGCCTCTCTCTTTCCCTCTCTTTGTCTTTCTATCTCTGTCTGTCTTTCTCTCTTTTTCTCTTTCTCCCACTGTCTCTTCAGCTGTGCCGGTCATTTGGACCAGTTCCCTTTTGCCTGCTGATACAAGTCCCCTTTTCTAAGCACACGGGCACATCAAACAGTCTTAAGTGGGAAGCACGTCACGCTGACAAAGAGCCTGTATCTTCACTAACCTCCTCCTCCACCCAGCCCCCAGCGGTGGTGACAGAGGACGTGCGTGGCAGGAACCAGATGACCAGCACTCCAGGGGGAGACCTCGATGAGATCCCCCTGGAGCCCATCGAGGTGCACTCGGAAAACCTGTTCCAGAGGACAGAGGTGCTGGCAGGTATGTACCGGGTACAGAGACATGCAGCCCCACCATCAAGGAAACACACAGACACACGCATAAACGCACTCACGCACACTAATACGGGCCCAAACCCATACACACCCAAACAACCAACTCAGTGTATAAATAGATACCTGCCCATCTGCTAAATAAATATAACAGACTTTGATTACCATACAAAAATACCAGAAGATCAAGACCAGAGTCCCATAATTCCCTTGATAACGTTCAATAAAGTCTGATTTAACTAAATCAAATTCAGAAATAACTGATTATTCATCTGAGAAGCCTTTTAAACTGAACCGGCCTGCATCCCCCAGGCACTGCTGTCTCAAAATAACTTGTTTAATCAACTCCACTTCCAGCTCGCTGTGGGACCTTCTACAGTTCACATCACAGTAGGCTACCAGTGAGTCCAGCCCCTTCTCCAGTTAGGCTAGACTGCAGCCCAGCCCTTTCATGCAGCCCCCCTACCTTGTGTCAAAGGCTAAAATGTAGCTACGCCGCATGGGGCCCTTCTCCCTGTACGCCTCAGGAGGATGTGACACGGACAGAGGGGTGGTTAGCAGTGTTGCTTGTTTCTCAGTTCTAAATGGAAAGGGCCTCAGCACTTTTGATCCTTTATCTTCTGCATATACTTTCTAATGCACTATTCGTATGTCGCTTTGGATAAATGTGGCTGCTAAATGAATATAGTGTCAAAAATGTCTTGCAGGACAGAGTGAAGTTCCGCCAACAAGATGATATCACTTTGTGTGTGCATAGACAGCAGAGATTCCCAGAATGCTTCAATAGGGAGGTTTTGTAAGATGATCAGTAGTCAGGCTTTCCTCTGCTAGCTTCACTGTCTCAGTCACATGTTTTCAGTTAATGTCAGGCTCGGTCTGCTAGTTCTGCTGCCCAATCCGCGCTGAATAGACTGGGGATTACTGTAATGGAAGCCACAGGAAGACCCGGGTCAGTGCTGTGTAGACACTGGCTACCCTCCTTCTCCTGGACCGCCTCTTCTCCTTCTCTCTCTCCCCGATGGCCCCTACAAACCATAATAGTCGCTAATCTAATTTAAATTTATACTCTCCACACCGCAACCCAGCAGCGCTCCCCGCCACGGATTGGTTGGCCCAGCGCCAGCTGCTATCCAGGGGGCCACGGGGGCCAATGAACATGTGGAAACCAGAGCGGAGCGCAGGGCCGAGAGATCGTTTCACCATGAGAGACCCCTAAACAGATTAAGACCTATAAAGACCCTCATAGCAGCATAGCTGGGATTTGCACCACAGAGAGCAGGTTAGGGGCTGGCAGGCCCTGGGGATGGGATCTGGAATGTTCTCTTTAGACAGGGAGGTGTACATGTCCTTCTGACCCCCAACACCTCTCTCTCTCTCTCTCTCTCTCTCTTTCTCTCCCTTCTCATTCCTTCCTCAGCCGTCATTGCGGGCGGGGTCATTGGCTTTCTCTTCGCCATCTTCCTCATCCTCCTTCTGGTCTACCGCATGAGGAAGAAGGACGAGGGAAGCTACGACCTGGGCGAGAGGAAGCCCTCTGGAGCAGCCTATCAAAAGGCCCCCACCAAGGAGTTTTATGCATAAAACCCCACCCCCTCAGCACAAGATTGACGAATCACAGGGACAGTTTACAGCAGTCCATGACAACGACAAACCTGTTCGAATACATACAAAAATGAGTTGAAAAAAAAAACGAAAAACAAAACAGTTGATTGAGACAAAATAACATAAAGAAAAGCTTTCGCATAGATTATTGTAATTAAGACCTTTTTTTCTTCTTTTTGAAATGAAAACCAAGCATTGCTTATTTTATGGCAAATCTCAGTGTATTTAAACATTTTGTGTGCTATTTGAAAAGGCTGAAAAAAAGAACACAAAACCAGGATCTGTAACGGTGTGGGAAAAAAGTGTATTTCATCTGTCTTCTCGTCAAAGGAGCTGATTTTAGTTACTGACTACTTTTTAACTGTAGCAGTATGTATTTGTAAAGAATTTTTTTTAAGTGAAAATAATTGAATATAATTATTCTGTATCAATCTTTCAATTTTCATTTGTCCTAGCATGTCTGATGTTGATCTATGAAATGTGTTTTCATTAATTTATCTTTTTTCTCAGATGTTAAAAATGCCTTTGTAGTTTCCATGAAGCTCTTCATAGACTTCATCATACGCTGGTAACGGTCAATGTAAATGTTCTCCCTTCAAGTTACAATGTTTATTTTCACTCTCACACCAATTTAGTTCAACGTGAACACATATTTTTTTCTCTGTGTATTATTTCTTTTACACGTAGCTCCTGTTGAAAAACAGCAGAACCTTTTTTTTCTGAATATTACGTTGATACCCAGAAATTGGTCTTGAAAAGCTATTATGATCAGGGCTCAAGAAAAGTTTGAAGTCATACAGCATGTATGCCTTTTGGAGGTTGTTTTTTATTTTATTTTTGTTTAATTTAATTGCATTCAACTTCATATTGCACATTCAACATACTGCTACATACTTTCTCTGGTCTTAAGTACACACACATACACACACATACACACACAGCTCCTAGTGTAGAGTGTAGTGGGTAATAAATGTGTCTCTGAGCATTGGCCCTTGGCCACACCCTTGTTAACTTTTCTCACCCCCTTCTTTGTCTGGGTCTTTCCATCAATAAGCAGACTGGCACAGCTCCAGTTGATCTACTAGTCCCCTCCCGTATGTTTCACTCTGCTCCCCCCCTCCTTCCTTCTTTCTTGCACTCAGAATATACTGAGCTGCAAACACAACAACCCAAAGAATCACAGTATTCTCTTCGTCATCACATTTTCCTTTGGCCACATTCTCTCTCCTCATCACATCTTTCTTCTATTTCTTTCACTTCCTGTTTTTTTGTTTTGCTTTTTTATTTCTACTAGAGACCTGATCATTGAGTCCAATTGCTTATTAGTATATGAAAAGATATTATATGTCTATATATATATATATAGATATATATATAAATGTATATTCACAAATGTTTGAAACCTTCAAAGTGCCTACCATTGGAAGAAGTACTTGCTCTATGTGAGCCTGATGAAATGACTGGCATTCTGTGAGCACAGATGACTGTAACATGGTTACCTTTTTTTTGTCTTACAAAAGCAGACAGTATTGTACCTATATGTTGAAACAACACTACTGAATAAACATTGTGGCCTAATATAAATTTGGTGTGTCATTATTGATCTGCATGTCTTTCCATGGATTTAGCTGGAGACTAAGGTCTACCGTTTTTTTTGTACTATTTTAGAGATATCTGGAGTATAGCCATTCACAAACCATTTGTTTTGGCACACACGCACAGCCGGGATGGATTTCAGATTATCAGAAAGATTATGATTTATCTTTCTGGGTTAAAGAGAAAGTTTATCAGTTGAGTGCCTAATCTGACTGGGTGCCTATCTGTATGGATTGAGGTTCCAAGCGCGAAATTCAAAATGTGCAGCCTGGTCTGCATCAGGAACAGAATGTGGGATGGGTAGAGAAATCATGGAGCATTATGGGATGGAGAGATAAGGAACATGATCGTGATCAAGGTCAGACGGAGGAATTGGGTTTTTCATGCTTAGACCTTCTACCACCTATGGAGACTCACACACAAGCAGAATGAAAGCTTCCCTTTGAGTATTGTTGCTGTGTGTGTGCGTCCATGGATGTGAGTGTATGTGTGTGTGCTTGCTTCCATATATTTGAGTAGGTGCTTGTGTATGTATAATTTTCTCCTTCAGCTCAGGTGGTTGTGATAAAGCTATAAAAGCTTTCAAAGTGGTTGTTCTTCTGCAAGAGAAATGGCTCTGTCTATAGAACAAGGTCACTGTGGGCCAGAATGTGATATTTTCCCAGCAGCAATCCATACCAGTCACAGAGGTCTTTCAGTCGGGGAGGGAAAAGAAAGCCAATGAGAACAGCCCTTCCCCACAAGGCTACAAGGCTGCAAACCAGGCTAAGGGGATGTATCTCTTCCGTACATGACCCACAGTTACCCCGGTGTGTTTGTGTGCCTATGTGTCACCGTGCGACCAGGAATTATAAGCCCCAGAATGGCTGCCGTGTTTATGTTTTGATGTGAGGTTGGGGGTCAGTCAATGTGTTGCACATTTATCACCCTCTCAATGGCTGCATGAGGAGACGAGAGGGATAGAGGGAAGAAGAGAAGGATAGAAAGGGAAAAGGGTTCAGGACGGATGTTATTAAAGAACAGGGTCTTCTCTGCTCTTTCTCTCATTGGACTTTACTTTAAGATAGAACTAATTCAATAAAGAGGCCAGCCATCAACTGTTACTCAGCGCCAAACCATGCAGAAACGCTGAGGAAATGGTTTCCAAAGTAAGCAGGCTGTCAGGCCTCATAAGGACTCATGCTTGGAGGCTAAGCCAGGGGCGGCGTGGACACGCAGCACCTCTGTGTGTGTGTGTGTGTCTGTGTGTGTGTCTGTGTGTGTGTGGTTACAGATGCATGCTAGGATTTATTACAGGGGCGAATATAATTGACAAACAGTTCCGATTGGAAATGTTTTTGAAAACTTGGTCTGCGAGGATGACTCTACAGAAAAGCATGGGAAACATTGGGGTATTAACTCTCCTGTACTCCTGCCTTCTCTTCTCCCCTGACGAGGTTTCTCCCCCCGCAGTGGGACACTCTGATTCAAATGTGCTTCTCATGGGTTGGAAAGACACTTTACTGGATTAGAGTTGAGACAGGCCAAGTCAGAAGCAGAGGGGGGGAGGGGGGGTTGCTTCACTGCCCCCCCCTCCCCGCTTCTCCCTCCAGCTGAAAAGACCCAATGCCAGGCTAATTGGACCCCTTGGGGGAGAGAAAGAGGGAGAGGGAGGAGGAGAACCCGGGTGGGCCTCCTTCTCCCCCTCCTTCTCCTCTAGCTTGGTCGTGTTGGAAAGATGAGAGGGATCTCTGGAACAAAACAAGGTGGATGGGAAAATGGTCATAGTAAAATAAAAGTACAAAACTCACACTCTATTGATCACACCCTGTCTGTTTATAACCACATGAACCCAGAGAGAAAAACATTCCATCTCCAGCTACTCCACAGAGTGGGGTCGTCAGTCACATTGCGTCACAATCCTGTCACAGCACAGATGGAGCACAGAAATCCATCCTTCAGTCTAACTTTCCAATGAGTGACTTGACTTGTCACACAGTGTTAAGTTCCCTTGGCTTGCTGGATGCCACAAATTGATCAGTTAACTGTTCTCCAAACACCAATATTTCTAAGCCCCGCCCCCGCTGTCGTTGCTGTCCTATGACATTCCTATTCATCATGAAATACTACTGCATCGCTCCCCCTACACACAACAAACTCAATTTTGCAAAGTGACTAGCTTCTCAATTAACCAGTCAATCAATCAGGTTTTTATTAAGCAGGGTCTGATAACAAGAGAAGAATTGTCACCGAAGTTTCCCCTGATGGCGTTTGGGAATCCGCATCTCTCCTTCTCAGCCGTGCAACTTAGCGCTAACACGATAGCGCGGCTCTGTTTTAATAGCGACCGCTCACTGGAGAGTGTTTAGTAGAATGAAAACCCATTCTGATGGGAACGTTTATAATCATTATATTCTAATTATCTCCAAAAACTCCAGAGAGAGTGTGGTGGCGGGGGGGGGGGGGGGGGATGGGGGGGTCGGGGGGGGGGGAGGAGGGGGGGAGAAGAAAAAGAGTTGGAGAAAAAGAGAGGGAGTGAAAGAAGACAGAGGGAGATAGAGACAAAGACCTGTGGGAGGATGTCGTTCACAGCTCAAGTCACACTTCTGAACATAACACTTTCACTGGTGCAGATGTAGATCCTCACTAGGGCCCCTGGAGTACACTGATGAAAAAGATAGGCCTGGACATGAAATACATAGATAAGGCAGATAGAAGGAAGCAGAAAGCATGCTAGTGAGAGACAGAACGAGAGCGAGCTGGAGGGATAGCAGATAAATGGGATAGAGAGAAGAATGAGGATCCGTTTAGTGTCACAGCAGGCATGGCGGCAATATGCTCAGCATATTATCTGAGAATATTACTTATTCATAACAAACATGCTGCTGTTGCTGTCTGAAGACAGGCATGATCTCTTAGAATATTTCCTAGTGTAGTATCTACCTACTGTACATGGTTAGATACATCATAAAAGTGTCCTCTTTATCATAAACAGTAGTACCAAACATCGTTTCAATAGCATCTGTCTCCACCTCAACAATTTTCGGAGAAAATGAAAGGACAGGATATTATTTATCTTCTGCGGCATGTGTATTTGCGTGTTAATTTAAGTGAAAGATAAAGTTGTCATACCTTATACTATCTCTCTCTCTCTCCTCCCTCACTCTCTCTCTTTCTCTGTACTATTAGCCAGCTCTGTGACAAAATGGCCACCATGTTAGTTTGTGTCCTCATTTTGTGAGACACATCTACTTGCTGAGAGACAAATTTGCCAAATTTTTCTTCTAAATCTGCTCTCATGTGCTGACAGGTTGCTACGGCCACCAAGCGACCAATCAGGCTGAGGTGGCAGTGGGTGTTATTTTGAAGTGTGCAGAAACAATGTCCTACTCTCATGGGTGGAGACTATATATAGTCTCTCTAACGACCAACAGTCTGGAGAGTATTACTAAGCTGTTTTCTACATTGTATTTGTGACAGCGAGGGCTACTCGACTGCTTGATTGTCTAGAATTAGATTGCTATTTCCATGACGACTTTCCGTCTTTGTGCTTAGATCAACCATAGAGTTAGCCTTCTGAACATATTCTTCATAATTCAAATGCACAAAGTAAACTAAGCAAAATAATAGTACATATATTTACGCAGCAAACTGTATTCCCCAAAATATTCAAGTGAAATGCATGATTGATGATAGACATACAAGAACAATGGTGCTTCTATATGTGTATAACACGGCACATTGCAGTGGTACAGTACACCATCAGGAACCGTTTGGTCCAAATCCATTCTGCTTCTCTACTCAGGCACTCGCGCACACTTTCTCATGTCTCTCTGAGCTGACCGAGGAGCAAAGACAAAGAGGGAGAGGATGCCTCTGTGTACTTGAGCAACCACATGTGAAAACAGCTCAAGGACAACGTTAACAGCTCCAAAGATCTCTTTTTGTTGCATGGCTGGTCCTTCGCCCCTCTTGTCTCATCCCTCCTTTCTTCCGCTTCCTTTGCTCCTTATTTCCCCCTTTACCTGATGTCACTATGGCTGAGTGTAGACGGGGAGGGAGAAAGAGAGAGGGAGGAGGGTTATTTTTGTCTCCAGGCGAGGTTTTAATGAAGGCTCTTTGAAGTGTGCTGTGATTGTGCACTGTGCGTGTCCTCTTCAAAAGGGCTCTAAGATGCTCTCTCTCCTCTCTCTCTTTCATTCTTTCACTCCCCTTCCCACCAAAAAAATCCCTCCATCCCTCCTTCCTATCCAGCATATTCTGTCCCCCACTCTCTCTCTCCTCTCTCTCTAACTTTCACGTGTGCTACAATGTCATGCATTTTAACCTGTTGGATAGGGAATGGGGGGTGAGGGGGGGGGGGGGGGGGTGAGTGATGGGGGAAGCGAAAAAAGGAAGAGAGGGGAGAAGAAGGGTGTAGAAATGGGGGATAGGCCCACAAACACTCTGACCCCCCCCCCCCACACGGCCCCCCCTGCTGCAGTCTTCAGCGTTGCCCGCGAGGGACGACAATGCAGAAGGCCCACTCTGTTATCTCAACAAAGTGGGTCCTGAGGCTGTTTCACTGAGAGACCCCCACCCCTTCCCCCGTAAGCACACATAAGCAACACATAGAAATGTCCTCCCAAAGACAACACTGCCAGACGTGGATTTCACTTAGCAAGCATTCTTTGACCGGCAATGGGACCATATCTGAACATTAGCGCCAATCACAACTTTAAAGATGCAAACGTTAACTGATACATGAACAAACTGTAGAATTTCAAAAAAATTTACAATTTACTGACTGTTGAGGTTAAGCCAGTTTCACTTGTGTGGTCCAATTAAGGTTATGCCTTCAACTTGTGTGCTAATGGTAAAGACTACAGGTTGGTCCTCTCCCTGATGAAGCAGCCTGGAAAAAAGTATGGCACTTCGCGTGTGTTTTCTTAAACTGCAGCGTCTAATGACCTGATCCAACCAGTATTATCAGTTAATGGACTGAGGCACAGTCTTCTCCTGGTGATGTTGTGTTGGCCAGTCTGGGTGCGGGGATAGCATGCATAAATCTCCCTGTTGGCTGGAGGGTGCAGGGTGTGGAGGGTAAGCCAGAGCTGGACACTGTGATTTTAGGCCCCTCTTGTTCCTGCCCTGTTTTTGTAGGAGTCCCATTGAGAGATGAATGAGCTGAAAGAAAACATAAGTGCAGCACCACAGTTTACCCTCACCTCTCTCTCTCTCTCTCTCTCTCTCTCTCTCTCTCTCTCTCTCTCTCTCTCTCTCTCTCTCTCTCTCTCTCTCTCTCTCTCTCTCTCTCTCTGTTGTTCACTCCACATCTCTTTCTCCTTCCCTACTCCCTACATCCCTCTATATATCCCTCTCTCTCTCTCGCTTGGCAAAAGGCAAAATCTCTCTCTCTCTCTCTCTCTCTCTCTCTCTCTCTCTCTCTCTCTCTCTCTCTCTCTCTCTCTCTCTCCCTCTCTCTCTCTCTCTCCAGCTCTGGTCTCTGTGTGTTACTCCTCCTTCTCCATGTAGACACAGTGTGCTCAGCAGTGTGTGCTAGGTGATTTTCCATGGATGGGCAGCCTCTCTTTGAAACGGCTCCTGGCTAAGGAGACCTGCACAAACAACTTGGTCAGGCCATGGTCCAGATGATTTTCAATAAGGCACAATGCTAATCCTTTAGGAACACAGACAATAACATGATGGTTTTAGGTAATCATAATCAAATACAACTTAAAAAAATTAGCAAATTGTGTGGTGCATGTTCCATACCACAGTCTACAGTAATGCACAAAAAACTATCGATTAAAGTAAACTCATCACATTAGAAATAGCTTGTTAAGAGGTTTTGAGAGAAAACAGGTCATAATAACTGAGAACAGCACCTGCTGTACTGTGTCTGGAAGGCTGCTACGCTATGTTTTGTCTAAGAGAGGGCAGAGTTTCAGGCAATGGGCTTTTCTTTTTCTCTACTGGTTCTCTACCAAATCAGAACATTCAAAGTAATTTCCGAGCTATAAACTCCTGTGGAGTCAGAGTCTGGTCATGTCTGACCAAGAGTCTGATACATATTATTGATAAAGCCATATTTTAAAGTTCTTTACAGTTTGTGTCAATTGGGCAGTTACGTAATATAATTCCCCTTGTCTCTCTCTTCTCTCTCTCTCTCTCTCTCTCTCTCTCTCTCTCTCTCTCTCTCTCTCTCTCTCTCTCTCTGACTCTGTCTCTTTCTCTTTCTCTTTCTATCTCTCCATTACTCTCTTTTTCTCTGCCTCTGATAGATCTAATATTGCACCTGTGACCAGAAGCAATCATCATGCATGCTTGAACACTTGGAATGGTTTAAACCTGCTAGATGTCACTGCAGTGAGTAACAGGAGCCGAGGTGATGTTGGCTATACACTAGCAGCTTCAGTGATAAAGACAGCAAGTTGTGAAGGTTTCTTTAAAAAAAAAATATGGACGTTGCTTGGTAGTGACAGATAAAGCACTGTGTTTCATTATCATATATTTGTTCAATTCGTCCTAGATATTTTATGTTGAGCCAGCAAGCGACATTCTAAACTCCCACTCAGTCCAACTCTGCAGATTTGGACTGAGTGGGAGTTTAGAATGACTTCCTCAAATTCTCTCCTCCTCCCCCTCACTGCTGGGACATTAGCTCTTATCGCCCTATCAGAATCCTTTTTATCTCTCTCAGTGATTTCTTTTTAAACAGACAGTTTCCGGGCTTGTCTCTCTCTTCTGTGAGGATTAGCATACACGTGTCAGTAACAACACATCCAATTGTACTTCTGATGGAGCGAGACACCCAGTGAATCATCTTCGGTGTTCCAGTCGGCTGCTCGGCGCTGTTGTGCAGACATATCTGATGCACCAAGGGGGTTTAAAGACATGGGTGGATCATTGTGGATCCGTGAAGTGAATCTGTGTGGAGTACATTTGTGGCAGACGGGTTGACAAGTGGCACGCCCCTCATGTGTCTGTTCATGTAGTTAGTGTTGATAAGAAAATAGCAACAGTGATTCTGCAGTCATAGAAGGCAGCGTGTCCATGGGCAGGTTGGGGGTGATGTCTCACATTAAGTTGATGTAATTTGATTGGCCCACTATGTTAGTCCTGATTCAAACCAGTGAGATAAAGTCTGTTCTGGTCTGTCTCTTTCTCTGATGGGTTAGATCTGTTAACTCAAAAATGTATGGGACTTAAATCCACCCTGAGTCAAGGGACATTTTAATTCATGCTAACTTTCCTCTTCCTTGGAAAGCCTGGTGTGTATGAGGGCTCCTCAGAAAGAAAATGTAGGCTCTGTAATCGTTCAGTGGATGCTTGCAACAGCTCATAAAACCAGACAGTTGTCTATTACTGTAGTACAAAATTACGCTATCACTGTCTGTTATGAAATGAATGACTGCAGGCCAGTTTTACCACACTGTCTGAGTGGACTGCAGGGAAAATGGAGGAGAGTGCCTTGTCAAGAGGCCAAATCTCTCTCTTTCCCCCCATCTCTCTCTCTCTCTCTTTTTCTTTCTCCTGCCATAGATTCATAATAAGACAGGGATTCTGTCTTGCCACTAGGTGATCCAGCGGTACTTTTCTTACAGCGATTTTTAGGCTGGGATTGAGAAAAGGTGCAAATGAGGGAGGTTCAGTGGCTGCCCTCCATCTGCTGTGCACTCTGTACCCAGCTCAGCTCCTGCACCTCAGAACCACCAGAAGAATGTCATGTACAGACAGCAAACTGTCTTTCAATTGCCTGTAGAGATCAAGATGTCACCAAATCATCTCCAGTTCCAGCCCAACCTCTCAAGCAACCTTATTTTTGGAGAAGACTCTCCTCATTCAGCATTGATGTTGTCAGGAACGTTTTCACTCCGGTATTCCCTCCACAAAACATTGGACATCCCTTCCCGTTCAATCAGCAGACATGAACCAGCTGGATGTCAGTAACATTTTCTACATGTATCAACAGTAACATCGTTCCGTCTTCTTCTACACTCTCTAAGATGGCTGCTAACATTCAAGTCTGCACAAGCCAGGAGCTTAGGAGTCTATTGTATCAGGATGTAAAGTATATGGTGTGTGTGTGTGTGTGTGTGAGGACAATATGAGTGTGTGTGTGTGTGTATGAGTGTGTGTATCCTTGTATCCTTGTGTGTGTGTGTTGAGGAGAGAAAAGATCCATTGTTTTTCCCGAGACAGCCAGCGTTGGTTAGCCGTCACTCCTTGTCTGGGTCATACACCCAACAGCTCCAATAAACCTCTCAGGTTTTGTGTTACACTCAATCGACATACCATGAGAGTATGCTTCAGACGCACTTAGACAGAGGGAGCCAGGATGAGTGTGTCTGCGGCCTGATCCCAGGTCTGACCAGCTACAGAGACAGAACCTTGCACAATGGTGTCATTTAGAGCTCTCTGTGGCTCGCACATAATGACATGACCTGTTGAATCGAGATAACAAGTGCCAGATCCAGTTTGCAGTACAGGGGCTTGAGCCTTCCACATCATAGAGCCAGAAATTCACCTTGGAAGGGATATTACAGGAAACCTTGATTGACATGTTAGGGAAGTGATGGCTGCAACGTCTGTGTGGCGAGGGGAGAATGGCCAGAAATTGAACATGTACTGTTGTCGCTTTGCCTGTTTTGCTCGAGCATCCCACAGTGACATGTTCTTCAGTGCATGCCGAGATTTGCATGTATATTCAGTGGCGAATGCAAATTTCTGCCACTATTTCGTTTTTTTTTCCTCTCTCGCTCCTCTCATCTTACATTTCTCTCTCTCACACATATGCGCACATACACACACACACACACACACACACACACACACACACACACACACACACACACACACACACACACACACACACACACACACACACACATCTCAAATCTCATTCCCCTCCCCTCTGCCTTTTTTAATCATGGCAGAGGCCTGGGGAGGAGATTTGTGACACATATGTCATGTCAGGATGAGATGCTTTCTAATGAAGAGAAATCACATGCAAAGCACTCTGGGTAGAATTATACACCACTAATGAAGTCTGCATCGGAATGGAGAGTGGAAGTGTGTGTGTGTGTGTGTGCATTCTGGTGTTGTTGTTGAGATATATTGTTTACCTACACTTCTGTTCACTTCTTGAATTGGATCTGAATGTATTCATCCTGTCAGTATTTAAATTGAGTGTGGGCCTCACACTAATCCACTCATGCATGCAGAGAAATTCACAAACAATAAGAGGGCTGTGTGTGTCAGGCCTGATTCCAGCAGGCCAATATCACAGCGTTGTCGAGGTCCAGGCAGGCACCAGGATGTCAGGGGGTCAAATGGTACAGCCATCATCAAAGCCATCAGTACATAATCCCTGGTCCCAGTGCTAAGAAGATTACATGACTGGCAGGCAGGCAGGCAGGCAGGCAGGCAGGCAGGCAGGCAGGCAGGCAGGCAGGCAGGCAGCTTGGGGGAGTATCATGCACGCACTCACCTCCCCGTCACACTACAGGTGGCCCATCTGACCGCTGAAGTCAAACAGTCTGTTAAAGCCCCGCACTACGAAGACAAGTCACAGTCAGTCACCAATCTGGTGGGCAGAGACATCCTGACCTGGCCTCACAGGATCGGTCATGACGCCAGGCTGAAGGTGGAAGTCACAGGACAGCTGCTGGATGTTATCAATGCGGCAGGACTATGTACTGAATGCTAATGTGCGCAGTCTGCCCTGTGTGTGAGTGTATGCCAGTATGTACTCAATGTGATTGTGTGCGGGTGGGCTTGACGTCGGTCGTGCGGGGGGTGTAAACGTTTGAGGCTTCTTTCCGTCCACAGAAATAGCCCCCCCCTCCCCCCTGTCACGTTGTTGTTGTTGCTGTTGTTGCCTAGCTGGGTGCCAGGCTCCAGGTGTCACCGGTGGGTGGTATTGTTTATATTTGTAGTACCCTTGAGAGCAGCCATGTGATTGGATCAGGACAGGAACAAGATGGAAGCTCGGTTTTGGAATGAGCTGTGGCAGGTGGCAGGATTCTTCCTGTCCTTTCCGCTCTGCATAGGACGTGTGTGTGTGCTAAGGGTATGTGTCGCAAACGAAGGTCTGTTATTATACAGCTAATCCTCTCCAGAGGCCACAACATGTAAATGGGCCGATTACACTCACTGCTCAACACATCCTTAACACTTACTATTAGGGTGTGTTCTCTGTGTTATCCAGAACCTTAATGGGTTCTTCAGTGGTCCCTGTCAGGGGACCTCTAGAAATGATTCTTTTTGCAGGGCTAAGTGTCTTTAAAACAGTAGACATTCTGAAGAGTAGCTTTGTACACACAGTACAAAACAAACTGCCACGGTTAATCGTTTATGGAATCAGACGCTCAACAGAATTCAGCACGTTTCCCAGAACCATCCAGAAAACACTTTATATAACTTTGTGGATAGCACAGCGTGAGCGTGCCACGTAAGAACGTGTGATTGGCTGTTGAGAGAGGAGCAGTGACCGCTGTGTCACAGTCACAGCTGTGATGTCACAACGCCTGACTCTGGTTCAGTCTGTGCCACCTGTGTCCACAACACAACACAACACACAGTAGGTCACTTATTATGGGCTGTCAAGTCAACTGGCAGGTGGTTTACCTTTCTCTCTCATCAGACAGAGACAGAGGGGCCAGCCCACAGGGGTGGGGTCAAAGGTGAGGGTGCTAGCAGAGAGAGATTTCGGGAAACAGGCTGCTCCCCTCTCTGGTTCCTTACTGTGACGGCGTGAATGTGTTCATGAACGCTTGCGTGTGTTAGCTTTGGTGCGAACATCTGTGTGTGTGTGTTTGTTGTCTCTGCAGCTTTGTTCCGACCACATCAAGGTAATGACACACATGACAAACGGCCCTATAGAGTTCGCGAGCGAGAGAGAGCAAAAGAGAGAGAGACGGTGAGAGAAGATAGAGGAGGGTGGAGGAGGGTTGTTGGTAGCAGCTGTGGCTGGAGATCTAGAGATAACGTTGCGGAGCGTGAAATTCCTTCCTTCCCGCCGGTCCTCTGAAGCACATCTGTGTGCAGGCACCCCAACAATGGAGGACATTGAGTCACACAGATGAACTCTCCCCCTCCAGCCATCCTTTCCCTCCACCCCTATACCTCTCCGCCCCATCCAACCATCCACGCCTCCTGTTATCGCTATCTCAACCTATGAGGACGCTTCCAGACCTGGCACGCACCAGCAGAACTCTACTTGAACTTTATTTGAAAATGTGTTTGTCCTGCACACATCTACAGTCCACTGTGAGGTATAGTTTAACATGGCTGTCCATGGCGGCATACTGAAAACCAAATTCAAATTCATGAAATGAATGAGTTTGTTACAATGTCATTGTATATAACATTTTCTGCACAATTGTAAGTGTACTTTAAATGTACTGATTGTGTACAATTATATACTTATTGTCAACTGCAGTGAACAGTATGTAAGCATGTTTGTGCTCAAGTAATCAAGCAATCAAGTATAATATATAAAAAAAATTAAGAACAATCAGAACTCTCATGAAGTCGTTAAACCAGCACGTGCCTGGTGACATACATAGATCAGCGTCGGAACACTAATGAGCCAGATCTCCCCGTAATGACTTCATCAATCTAGCCTCTCTCAGCCATAAAACAAACCTGTAGCAATCCTCATAATCCACCCACAGGAAGGATCCCCATATCTCAACCGCTGTAATCAGTAATCTCTAATCCTTCACGCCTAATCGAGGCCTGAGAGCTGTCCCCCAGAAGAGAGGGGAAAACATTCACACAACGATACAAGACAAGTGAAAAGTTATGTTTCAATTTAGCCTGATTGGCTAACAAAGATCATACCCTCGAACGCATGGAGTTAGTTTCCACCATCAGCATTGTTTAAACCATTCAAAATAGTTACATAGTTTTGTGCTCAATCAGTGTCTGTGTAGGCTCTCAGAGAGACCATGTGAATTAAGTTATGGACAAACAGTGGTGCTGTGTGCTTGAAGGTCAGCGCAGAAGCAAACAGGCACACAGTACACTATACAGTCACCCTCAGAGAAAGCTCTGTGAGGAGTTTCATGTGCTGAGAATAGAAAAGTCCAAGGTAACACATGATACTGTGTGTATGCATGTGTCCGTGACTGAGGGCGTATGAGGTAACAGGCAGTTTATTACATTTACATTTAACAGACGTTCTTATCCAGAGCGACTTACAGTACAGGGACATTCCCCCGAGGCAAGTAGGGTGAACTGCCTTGCCCAAGGACACAACGTCATTTTGGCACGGCCGGGAATCAAACTGGCAACCTTCAGATTACTAGCCCGATTCCCTAACCGCTCCCTAACCGCTCAGCCACCTGACCCTGGCGCAGTATCCTTAAAAATCCTGCAAGCGACCAATGATTATTTTTCTTGTCACTCCTTCGCTTTCCTCCTCGTCCTCCTCTCTGTCTCTCATCCTTTTCGTCTTTTCTCTCTGATCTGTCCGGGCTGATCTCCGTCTTGGAAGAGGAGGCGCCGGGATCTGGAGAGAGGGGATGAAAGGGAACACATAGAAGCTGGTGACACCATCAGGCCTATTTCAGGTAAATTGGAACAACACCTTTCTGGTCTGATCAGGGAGTCTTCAATCTGCATCCGTTCCTAGTGACCGACATGGTGGCAAACCAACAGGGCACAGTGACATCTCTCATAACGCTCCACAGTCTCTCTTTGTTCTCTCTCTTGCTCGCTCGCGCTCTCGCGCTCCCTTTCTATCTCCTGCTGTCTTTCTCTTTCTCCCAGGTCCTCAGTCCAACCAATGAGCTGCCTCGCTGTGTTCCCGCTCCTGGCCGGAGGTGTGTGAATGGAGGTGTTCACATGGGCATGCTGACCCCTGTTCTCAGCAGTGCATCAGTCCTGCCTGTACAGCACAAGCTCTGTGCGTCAACTGCACATCTAAAATGTGTGTGCTTTCATTGAGCTTCTGTCACACGCGCACACACCCACGTACACACACGTGAACACATAACACATACAGCGAACACTCACACATACACACTTATGGGGGCTAGCACCTTGCCACATCATCACTCTCTGCTTCACACATGAGTATGGTGACCCTCATTCCCTCATGTGTGATGATGATGTGTTCCTAAGCATGGGCTCTGTCGACCCAGGTGCACACTGACTGTTTACATAGAACTTCTCGTCACGTCTAACTACACCTGAGCTGAACTTCCTGCACACACAGAGGGCAGTGTTTGTGTGTGTGTGCGTGTCGGTGTGTGTGTGCACAAGGGAAAAGTGATTATTGAGGTTCTTGAGGAGGTCTCCTGGCAGTGTTTCTGTTGATACATGTATGTGTGTGTTTCTGAAAGTGTGTGGAGTTATGTGTGGCGGCGTGTGTTTCGCGCGTCGCTGCTACATCGCTGCCCTCTCGCTCACGAGAGCTGCGTTTTGTCAAATGCCCCCAACAAGTAGCGCCACAGTGGCAGTCTCCTCACCCAGGCTCCAAATACGAGCTTCTTTTGAACTGGGGGGAACTGGCCGAGGGTGGAGAGGAAGAGAGGAGAGGAGGAGGAGGGAAAGAGGAGATGACAGGAATCTTTGAAAATCTCCATGAAAACAACACAAGGGAAAATGAGTGGATTACACATTTTTCCTTTCGCTTGCTTGGCGAGACATCCAGACCTAAATAGCAATAGCTGTTTTTCCCATTAAGGACTTAAGTCAATATCCAGATTGTGTGTGTGTGTGTGTGTGTATGTCTATATGTGTGTGCATGTTTCTCCGGGTGTGCATGGGAGTATTAGTGGGTGGATGACCTGCACGTATATTTGTGTGTGTATGCTCCAAACCCTCAAACTACATTTACATTTAGTCAACTATGAACTTGAGCAAGCACATTGTGGAGAGACCTGGTCCATGTATGTTTAGTTAAAGGAGCATGCCTGCGTGTGTGGTGCGAGGGGTGTGTGTGTGTGTGTGTGTTCCTGGGTGCATGTGTTTGGGAGGGGGCCAGCCAGGCAGTGTATGGTTATAAAATCCTTTGCGTCTGAGAATGGCACCATGGCTGAAACCTTAGTCGTCAGCACACCCTGACAGCACCAGCACTCTCTCCCTGCCAGACCACAGCTGATGAGCCCGGGGCTGCTGGCTGGACCCCACCCAGACTACACTCATTTACAGTAAGGGACACGTGCACACGCACTCCCAAATGTATGCACGCGCACAAAGACAAGGGAATACACAAGCAGGCACAGAGGCATGCGTTCGCCCACAGTCGTATGAACTCTTTTGAAATATTTTACTGTTGATTGTTTTTTCTACAGGTACACTCTTGCACTCTTGTGGGGAGTTTCATGTTGTTCAATTGTAACTTGTTTAACTGCATGCTCTTATGGTTCTTCCTTTTGGCACTTATTTGGTTTTCCACCATGTATGTTTCATGTTTTGGCTGCTCGCAATGTTTGGGGCTATCTCGTTGTTATGATCAGTGACCTATGCTCTTTTGTAAAGCTCTCTCTTGGAAGTCGCTTTGGATAAAAGCGTCTGTTAAATGCATAAATGTATATGTAAATCTAAATGTAACTCTGACTCTTGCATGTCTCGAAGTGCCCTGCATTGAATGCTTGACGTAAACATGCACAGCCCCACACTCCGTCAGTGACTATATATGTATCCTGAAGTACTAAAGCACTCAGCACTCCACTCCACTCCATCCCCCCCCCGCCCCCCTCCCCCCCCACACACACACACAAGCACACACTGTGTACGTAAACACCACTCTATACTGGCATGTGTTTTCAAGCCTGGGAGACTGCACTGTGGTTTCATGGGCAGCAGCAGCTGGAGCCATGCTCATTGGCTGTCACTTTGTGTGTGTGCGTTGGAGTGTGTGTGTACGTGTGCATTATGTGTTTGAGCCATTGGTCATGGCTACAGTGGCACAATTGAGGTCCCCTCACTGCCTCCGGTTTTTGAACGTTCCCGTACCCCCCCCCCCCCCCCCCCCCCCCCGGGCGGAGAATGGAGGTGGACACTCTGGGCCTGTGTGTTAACCCTGCACCCATTTGGCCCCCAAGGGTAGGCTCCCTCCCCGAGCTCTCATTGGTTCTCTGCAAATAACCCCACCCCCCCACCCCCCCTCCACCTCCAGCTTGGCTTCACCCTCAGCCTCTCTGTCTCAATACCAAGTTACAACGTCCTCTTTCTCTCTATTTCCTAACTCTTTTTCCTCATTCTCTCTGTCAGTCTCCGTCTTTTTCTTTGCATTCGATAGGCTCTCTCTTTCGCCCCCCCCCCCCTTCTTACTCTTTCACCCCCCCCTCCTCTCTCCTTCACCTCTCACCTGGATCTAGTTCTCTCTCCTTCTTCTTGATCTTCAGTCTAACTGGGAACTCCTTGGGGTCTTGAGATGTGGGCAGAGATCCAGTGGAGGACACAAACACACGCACACACACACTTGCATGAATACACGTGCACATGTATGCACTTGCACCAAACTTCAATTATTCTATTCACTGAAGAAGTACTCCAGATCTGTAAACCAGGCAGAAGGACTGAACCAAGGCCAGTTTATACATACATAGTACACTGTAGACAGTATACAGTCTACAGTGTACAGTGTACAGTGTACAGTACATTCACATCTCTTGCTTGTTTGGAATTCATACTGTATGTACATTCCCCCCCGCCCCCCACAACAAAAAAAAGATATATTATATATTCTGCACAAATAAGAGGATGGTATATTGGCTTCTTGGAATGTATGCAAAGGAAGGAAAATGAACCTTATTTGTAAACAGCAAGCATCGCCTTGTTGAATTATCATTCAAAGTCCAACTGCACTCCAACAAAATAGTTTATTCTCAATAATAACAGCTCATTTTCTGGCCTCAGGCAAGGTTATTGTTCACTGTTACTTCTGTTCGTTCATTATGTTTATGTGGATGAGACGCGTGAAGAGAGAAAGAGATGGTTAGAGAGAGATCCAACAGCAAATAAAAAGATCTGCAGATGTAGAAGCAGGAGAGGGTGAAGGAGGTTCGAGAGGAAGTGAAGAACAAAGGCGTGGAAGAAGGAGATGCTCTGTGGTCACGGAACACAACGCATCCTCATGCTCCAATCAGAAGACAACGCATCCTCATGCTCCAATCAGAACACAACGCATCCTCATGCTCCAATCAGAACACAACGCATCCTCATGCTCCAATCAGAAGACAACGCATCCTCATACTCCAATCAGAAGACAATGCATCCTCATGCTCCAATCAGAACACAACGCATCCTCATGCTCCAATCAGAAGACAACGCATCCTCATGCTCCAATCAGAAGCCTCCTGCCAGTCCTTAACTCAGTTTAGCTTTGTTCGAGTTTTACCAAGAAATGGCAGGTCAGACAGGGTACTCAGCAGGATATCATATCTTCTTTCTTTCTCTGTAATGAGGTGGGTTTGGATGCCCCTGGTCTGTTTCCACTCTCTCTGTCTCTTTATATCTCTTTTTCACCTTTCCGTCTGGCTCGCTCAAACACACCTAATCTGTCCTCTCCTCTTTATCTCTCTGTCCTTGTTCCCCTCTCTCCCTCACTCGCTCGATCACCATCTCTCACTAAAGCACACTCCTTTCCCACACCCCTCTCTCTCTCTTTAATGTGGTAGATTTGTGCTCTCATTTCTGAGAGGACTTTATCAGACAGCCGTTGCGGTGGATAAATGATGTCTACTGATGTTTATCATATGGCCTTGCTCTCCTCTCTCTCTATTTATCTCTCCTTCTTTCTCTTTTCCCCTATCTGGGTGAATGAGCCGGGGTCAGTAACCTGATCCCCATCTCCTCACAGCATACCTGCATAATAACCTGTGTGAGGGGAGACACAGATGCGTTGCCACGGTCACGACCTCCCACCGGTCTGAGGTTGCGACCTCGCTGTGACCTCCACTTAAGCACTAAACATAACTTGCTGGAGATTGTCTTGGCGCCTTCAAAGCGAAGATCTACAATCTTGTTTCCTCTCTTGTGACGTCTTGGCAAGAGCGTTTTAATCAACGACTCCCCAAAGACCTAAATCTAATTTTTCATGGCACAGAGACATGTCAGGTTAACTCGGGTCACATTGTTATTTGAAAGATACTGGACAAATGTCAATGTTAAATTAACTGACCTTGTGGAGCTTGTTTTGTCTTAAAAGAAACCTTTATCTCGTGTTTTGATTAACTTGTCATGAGTAAAGAAATAACCACCCAATCCAATTTTGGCTCCAATTTAGCTGACCTTTGATCTCTGACCCCCACCCCCACCCACCAGGGTTAACACTATGCCCGGTCATGTCCCACATCCAGCTGTCCCTGGGAGTTTATTACCCATCAACCCCCTGGCTTCTGCTCCAATTTCCCCAGGCTCAGTGAAGGGGCACCCGAGGCAGGCGTTGTCATATCTATATATTCTGTAGTGATAAACCTGGTGTCATCTCATCTTTGCCTGGTTTGTTCTTTATTGGCGGGCCATACAGTCAGATCTCTCAAAGCCCCCCCCCCCCCCCTCCCTCTCCGTCCCCTCTCTGCCCACCTCTCCCCGTCGAGGCCCACAGGCAGGAAATCAAATCCACTGTGTTATCAGCTCTGTTCTGGACACCGTGCCACAACCTAACCCTGCCCACATCTTCAGCCCCAGACAATATCATGGAGGATTCCTGGGACATGCATACAATAATGTCTCCCATACGTCTGAACTCAAAGTGTTAGAAATAAGTTTGCATACAAGTATTCAAGGAACAAAAAAGAATGTTGTCTGGAAGCGTTAGGAAAAACCTAAACAAATAACAATATTACTATTCTGCTGCTGTCATACCTTGGGTAGTGGTTAAAGGTTGCTCAGCAAGAGCAGGATTGTAGTTCATTACTGAGACCTCTGTGGTCTTGAACACAGCGATGGGTTAGGAAGGACTGAAGGAAGGATAGCTCAGATCTGTGCAACTATTTATTAAACATTGGGCCACAGCGTCAACACACAGCCACAGAGGCTACCACGTCAACAGTGCCAGTACTCATTCCCTGCTTACTGTGGCTTCCTGGAAAAGAAGCCAACCAGTTTGCGGCAGGAACTGACATCACTACAGGTGTTTTTCAAGTTTCCAGGTTTTTAAGCCTGTTTTTACCAAGCCTGTGGCTGTGGTCTGGGGTGAACATTGAGGCATCACCAGAATTAGAGCAGAGCAGTCAGTGGTAAATGCAAGGAGTATTTCCATCTACTCCCTCCTCTTTCATAATGGTTTTCTCCGTGTGTCACTTCCCAGGCGAGGGGTGTGTGTGTGTGGTGTGTGTGTGTGTGTCTGCTTGTGAGAGAGAGAGAGAGAGAGAGAGAGAGAGAGAGAGAGAGAGAGAGAGAGAGAGAGAGAGAGAGAGAGAGAGAGAGAGAGAGTTGTGCCTCGCCAGAACTTGCTGAATAGGCAAAACGGGATATATTAACATGCTGGTTAGACGTTCCACCGACCTTGAACGTAGGAAGAAGGAAGTAAACACAGTTTATTGATAGAAACGTCTTCCAACCTATTTGGTCAAAGTCAATGGTGCTCTGAATAACATTGGGACATAAAATAATGTCTTACAGGATAGCATAAAAAACGAAAGAGGTGAAGTTTAAGCATATCTCTCTCTCTCTCTCTCTCTCTCTCTCTCTCTCTCTCTCTCTCTCTCTCTCTCTCTCTCTCTCAACTTTCCCAAGCCTGAGAGCTCTCTGCCTGCCTGCGAGCCACCAGTCATCTGTGAAACTATTTGGTGACCTTCGATCCCGGCACCCACACACAGTGTCCCGGTGAAAGCAAATCTCTCCCCGGTGAGCTTGAGTGTGTGGTAACTGTAGCACGCAATGTGAAACACAAGGGCAGGCTGGTAACATGCTGTGTTAGACTTCCTGTCAACACGCAGACTGAAGAGGACACACCGTGGCTTTAAAGTTTCACAATGCAGCAGAACACAGCAACAACTGCGTGACTCTCTGCATGGACTTGGTATTCAGGTTGTTGGGTTCGTCTTCTCAGGCAGTGTTAGTGCGCCTCATCAGATAGGGCGCTACAGCTTGCTTTTTTAATCTCCCCATGCAACTAAAGCCAGAACTGGTCCGATCGATGCAGACTACAAAGACGATTACAGGGGTGTGACAGCATCCATGTTTGTAGTCTACTTGAGAACAGGCTACCCTTAGGCAAGCCAGTAAGATAGTTAGTGAGTATCAGCCGTGGCCCTCTGGAACAAGGTTCAGAGCCCTGTTGAAGACGAAATATATTTCAAAAGAATTTGACCGTTTCACCAAGGATGAAAAAAATAGTAGACAAGGATTAGGGCAGGATGGACACTGGGGGATCTTTGCTGTTATTAAAGGGATTGGTGCATGTCCTTTTTTAGCAGGTCACGATGCTATTGACATGCTGTTGTAGCCAAGGTCACAAGGTGACCCCACTCACACTTCAGACGTGTGCAGGACTTTACAGGAAGGCCCACACTTCGACTTTAGCTCAGCTAGTTAGCGCTTTTCACCTGTAAGTGAGGTAAGAGAGTCTCTTGTACAAAATCTCAGCCTGACAGCTTAGAGGAGAATGCATTAACCCAACCTCCTCCCAAAAATAGGCCATATTGATAAAACATTCTGCAGCACAGTTAATCTCAATATCAAACACTTAAGCACACACACACATTCAAATACACACACACATGCATATGGACAACACTTACGCACACCCACACACAACAAGCATGCACACATACACTCAGGGTTGCATAAGTTGTTGCGGAAAGCTGCTTATAATGTTGAAAGAGTCTGGATTTTGGGGGAGAGAGAGGGCAGAGAGAGGGGAGGGGTAAAGGGGATTACATTTCACTCCCTGGAGCCCTGCAAAGTTGCAGTGGAATACCTTTGTGGAGATAACCGGTGTAAATCACACGGAGGGACCTCAGGCAAGGTGACACGTGTGGCAGCGACGGGTCACGCCGAAGAGTTGTGGCCGGACACACTGTCTGTCTGTCGGTCGGTCAGTGGCGGATCCCTTTTTTACCAGTGATCCTGTGCTCTCTGAAGTATGCTGGGTAATCCCCCCCACGCCCCCACCCCTCCTCCCTCTGAAGAGCAGAAACTGTTAGCTAATCCAGGAGACGGATGACTCATCGCCGTTCAGTTGTGCCTTTTCGGTTATCAGATTCATTTATGTTGTGATAGAGACTTATTTTGATTAAAGCGCAAATGGGTGAGCAGTTTCTAAGAGATGTGATATCCAAAGGAGGAAATCTTTCACTCTTGCCTGCTCCCCAAGCACCTTAAAGAGGATGTACTTTAGCTGAATGCTATTGGGAACACGGTATTCTGAGTTCATTGCCTCAACAAATCTCGAAACTCGCAACTCATACAGTGCCAATATGATTCGCTTTTTTAAGTGGCAGTGTTGATACTGAACAAATACGAGGGCTTCTCGGTCAGGGTCTTGACCAGCCAAACTGACTATGGGAGATGGAAATAAAACAGCAGAATGTCCACCCAAGCACTTTTCGTGGGGTGTGTCTGGTCTGGGCTCTCAGGTTGATGGGCTGTTAAAGTGTGCTGCAGGATTAAGAGTGTCCATGCCGGTCGGCAGGAAAGCTTTAACAGGGGGGAGGCCGTGAAAAGAGGATGACTGTTCACAACAGAGCGTGTCATAAAGCCCAACCTCCAGACACACCATGTCTGTCCTCAACACAGCAGGAGGACTCACTCACCAGAAGGTGTGTGTGTGTGGTGTGTGTGTGCGCAAGCCTGTGTGTGTGTGTTCGTTGGAGTGTTTTTCCATATACCAAACCCCCCCTCCCCAGACAAGACGGTTTCCACCCCAACCCCATCCACAGGAGAAAGCCGACCCCAGGGCAAGACACTGGCAGTTCTTCCTCCAGACAGCAGAGCAGAGGTGTGTTTGAGGACCATGTAAAACCCCTCAAATCAGGCCTCTATGTCTACCAATGTCAGATTTAGATTATTTTATTTTTGCTGCGTACAGTGGGCCTGACATCGATCGAAGGACCTGTTTCAAATCAAACACATTCCCCGTTCAAAATAAGAGAAATATCTACGTAGTCTATAGAGAAATAAGAGAAGTATCTTTGTCAGAAATATTTCTTCATCTTTTTCCATTGTGAAACACTGCAGCTTCGCACTGTTCTGTAGCATACAGCAGAGTTGATGTTTGTGTTTGTGTTGTTCTGGCCCTTAAGTAGTCATTTATGTGATTGACAGGCGATTGCCAGGGCTTCCTGGTGGGGTGTTATAACGTAAACGTCTGGTATTTTCCACAGTGGACTGATGGAGAGAAGCCTTATTTATTTGGGCAGTTTCTCCCCTGATCAAAAGAGACTGTTGACGGTTGACCAGGATTCTAAGTAATGGAGAGATGGGGAAGAAAAATAGATTTCAGAGAGCCGAAGTTAGCAAACAAAACTAATTTGCACATGAGCGGGAAGGAAATGACCTCTTTGGCAGGTAATTCAAACAGGTGAAGTGTCTTTGAAGTGGCAAAGAGATGATACATCTGCAATAAATCAGCACAAATACTGACATTTGTAGAGTTGTACAGTTTGTCTTATGTTACCATCTAGCTGCGTAACAGTCTTCACCAAATCTCATTCTTTACTAATTACTGGCACTTGGATAATGAGGTGAAGGAATATATATTTTTAAAATGTATTTATATATGTATATTTTTATTGATATGTTCCAGTAGCTTGTAATCCGTACATGGGTTATGTAACATGATGGAAAAACTTGCAGAGACAGAACTGATGAAAAGTATTGTGGAGTGTCAATCACACTGCCCTGGCACGACATCATTTTATGAATCTCTTTGATTGTTATTAAATATAACTCTGTTTTGATTTAATCTGCTGCATGACTGCCATCCTCCCACTCACCATCACTCCGAGAGGCTGGCCTACTTTGTGTGATCAAGCGTTCCCAAGAAACAATCATCTTGTTTGTGCATAGGGTCTAGTATGTGATCAGGATATTTAAAGTCCACAAAACCAAAATGTACTCAAAAGCATTCTGTTGCAAAGTTAATAAATAACCCATTTATCTAGTTAATTTACAGACAATTAATGGAAGCCATTAATAATGTAAGAGTTCATTACCTGCTGATTACAAAGTAATTAAACCCAAACAACCATCAAACTTGTTCTAATAAACTTTTGTAATCACTGTTGCTTTCTCTTCTTACCTCCTCCTTTCCCCCTCCTTTTCTTCACTGGTCTAGCACTGAGGGACACAATGTGTATCAGGTCTGGTGAGCATCTTGAATGCTGCCATATTTGTCTGTGGGTCCTCCCAGTCCCAGTGCATGAAGGCTTTCTGCTCCTGAGAGACATTTTAGGCTCTCTGCCGTAGCCAAGCAAGATGAATCATTCATCATCTTCTCCAGCCCTCTGTGGTGTTGGTGCCTCCTGCCTTTCCACCCCACCCCCTGCCCTCCACCCCCAAAAAAACACCACTGAAATCACCACTGGCTTCCTTAAATAAATGTGTGTGTTAGTTTGTATGTGTCTGTGTGTAGAAAACAAAGCATGCATATATACAGGCATGCATTTGTGTGTGCTACTGTTTTAATCTCATTTGTTACAGCATTGAGCACAATAGCATTGTGCAGAACACATCACTGCAGTAACAAAACCCAGATTTGACATGAAGCCTGGTTTTTTGTTTATTTGGAGGAAATGTAATGTTTGACGTTGGTATGAGTGTATACTTCCAAACATGATTAAAGAAAACTCCTAAGCTTGGATTTACTGCCTCAAAGTCTAATAATCCCATTATCCTGCCCAGCTATGCATATTTAACTCAGACTGGTTTTGTACAGCGATATTCTCCTCCCTGCCTTCTTCGACGCAGAGCTATGTAGTCGTTTGAAGAGAAACACAGCAGGGCACAGTTTGAGCGAAAGTCGTTTGTATTTGGTTCAGTATCTGTATGGAGCAAATATATATAGAATACAATGTAATAATATTTTTAGGGTAAAAGACATAGCATAGGGTGTGCATAAAGTGCATAGAGTGTGCTTAACACAGTGTGTTAAGAATGAGATGATTGGAGAGGAACCAAGGAATGTCAGAAAGGAAAGGAAGGAAAAAATAGGAGGAAAGGGAAGAGAAGGGAAGGAAAAGGGGCTTGCAGCATTAGAAAGACTTAATTTCCTGCCAAATACACACAGAGTGAAGGTTAGTGATGGTTCCCATGTTTCTTTCTTTTCTCTACCACCAAAGTTTGTTTCCTTCGCTATCTCTGTGGTTGCCGCCATCCTTCCTGAGATCCCAGGTGTGAGTCATCTTCAGCAGTGTGCTATCACAGTACACACCACACAGTACTGAGGGTGCTCTCCCATTTCTCCCTCCAAGCTTCACGTATGTGTATCATTTGAATTTATTTTTTTTGATTCCTCAGAGAAGTAAAGACTTGCCAAACAATGTTCCAGGTGAACCAAATGGTTTGCAACTGTATCTATCCACTGAATAATTACCCAAGCATTTCAAGTGTTTGAGCGACTACCTCATCTGTATTCCCATCCAGTGTAGCAAGGTCTTACTTTCAATCCCTCTCAGTTGTGACCGAGGCACAACTTTTGTGTCTTTAGTCTTCATGAAGCCACATTTTGCCTGTGTGTTTTGTTTGCCTCTTTAGTTTGCCTGGAGATGAACCCTGACAAAAAGCAAGGTGATTAACGTGGCTTGTGGATGTGTGTGTGTGTGTGTGTCGGGGGGGGGGGGGGGTACCCTGACCACAACTGGGTGTTTTGGCCATAGATATAATAAAGAGTAGACGTCGCATCGACCGCTACTGCCTACTGGCGCTGACGAGCCGTGGGGCCGCAATCTTGGAACGGGCAACCGCTCCACTCGTGTAATCTGTTTGGCTGGGGCAATGAGCTGTCAGCGCATTTAATTAATCATACTGAACTGAATACCGAACAGATTTTCACGCGGTTTGCTTTGCTGCAAATGTCATACATGTAGCTATGATACAGTACATGGTTCTTCTTTTCACAAAATACAACCAATAGTATGGTGATGTTAAATCTTACTTGTGAAAAGTAATCCCCCGAGCCCTGTTTGCGATTGTCCGCCGATTTGAGCAGGAATATGCTGCACAGTGCTGGCATCTTGTTTATTCTGCTGCTACGCAACTAGGAATTTGCCCTGTCCAAGATGGCGGCCACATTTCTCGCGCCCAGCAGCCAATGCGGCGTCTACTCTTTATTATGTCTATGGTTTTGGCAGCCTCCATGGTTTGGTTATGTGCTAATGTGGAGGCCAGTGCATGTTGTAGAAGCTTTACCGTGGTCTTCTTCAGCCCAAGGAACTGGAGCTTCACCTAGGTTCCTTCCGACCTGAAACATGGCCCTCTGTATTTGGCCGCTGCCTTGGCGAAGCAGCAATGTTCATTTACGCATACAGATCCTGACACTCACACTCACTCACACACACACACACACTCACACAGACTGTCCTTGTTGTCTATTCCACCTGACAGAGAACAAATGTGAAGGTGAATGTTGGTCTTCTGTCTCTCTCTCTGTCGAGATCGCATCCTTCTGTTTCCGCCTGTATCTTGTTTTGTCATTTCCCTCTGAGTAAAAGCAAAAATCTGTCATGCCAAACTGTATTACTGGAACTGGAACATTCTAGATTGGAAACAAGAATCTGCACTGAGATGCAGTCTACCTTTTGTTCCTTGTCTGTGCAGAGAGAGAAAAGAGAGAGAGAGAGACAAAGATAGAGAAATAGAGAAATAGAAAAAAGAGACCTACGTAGAGAGACACTGAGAGACAAAAGGGAAAAAAAGAGAGGGCCAGAGAAAGAGGAAGACTAGATGACATTACAAGTGAAAAGACAAAAGAGAGGGTGAACAGAGAGAGAAAGAAAAAAAGAAAACAAGCAGAGGGATGTCTGCATCAGTGTGTTTTCTTTTTTTCTGTCTCTTCTTGTTCCAGTTCCAGTAATACAGTTTGGCATGACAGATTTATGCTTTTAATCAGAGGGAAATGACAAAACGAGATACAGGCGGAAACAGAGGGATGCGATCTCGACAGAGAGAGACAAAAGGATGTAAGTGATTTAAATGAGGAGGCCCATGTGGAGGGAGACGAAAGGCAGAGATTCACTCGAGTGAGAAACGCAGAAAGGTCTCTCCGGTGAACAGGCAAGCCTCACGCACTTTTCTCTCACGCATCAGTGTGTTTTCTTGGCCTGGGCCTGGGTGTGTTGATCTTGTTCCAGTCCTCCTGGTGTGAGCCCACTTGCCCACTTCAATGGATCTAAAACTAAATGTCCCACCCGGCACAGCCATGAACGGCTGTTTTCATAGTTGGTGGTTCTTCCATCCGTCTTGACTGACAGCTGAGGTAAAAACACCTGCATAGAAACCCACTCTTGTGCTTTCAGTTTAGTAGTCAAAACCCTTCCTCTTTCCAAACCGTCCGCATTCAAGAGCCTTGCCATCACAGCTGCATCTGGACACGCTGTTGCAGAACAACGCCAGGTCCTAATATATCCAGTCTTTACGGTCAATCATTTCATTCATCTCTGTCTGCATGTGGCCTTTTTTTACTGGTGTGTTTGTGTTTTTCCTTCTCAAGGCATCAGCTCAGTGCTTTTCCTGTGGGTCTGTGTTTGTTTGATGTGGAGGTACGGCTCCGGAAGTTTAGGAATGAATATTTTAAAAGGGCTCAGTCAGGGGATGGGCAAATACAAAATGGTTCCTCTGTCCTTTGCCTCCAGCCCTCCAGCCCTCCAGCCTCAAGCCCTCCTCCTTCCCTAACACGAGCCAACCCAGATCAGTCGGCTGGAACTGGAGTGGGAGCACTCTGCTTTGTATGTGTGCGTGTGTTTGTGTGTGCGTGCGTGTGCACGTGTGTGTGTGTGCGTGTGTGTGTATGACCATGAGGGAGCTTTTAAAATGGAGCTTGCTGTTGATATGTGAGGGTTGTCAGGTTAGTGTGATGGCCCGAGCCCCTTTGTAGATTCATGTTGCCTCTGAGAAGCACCCAAGTCAGGGTGCAGGTGTCCTAAATCAAGATATCCGCCTGTTACCTGATCGTGCCTGATGGCTTATTTTCCTCCTGGCCTTGGGATCGTGGAGAGTTGACTCCCAAGCCATGAGGAGAGTTTGTTTCACAGAAGGAGTTCATTTACATGGAGTCGGCTCACTTGCACGCTCCTGTTAAACCAGGTGTTATTCAGACACCTCTGTGGGACTACAATCACCAAAAACTCTGTATCTACATGCAATCTGATCTCTGTCCACGCTGGTTGCACGCCGTCCTAAAATATCTCGTCTCGGTCTGGAAACTCACCTTGTGGTAGATTGAACAGGAAAGAAATGTGCTGCTGATCTGGTTGCATAAGAGTGTGTGTTTTACTCAGTCTGGCCATCCTGCTTCACAGTCTGCAGTCACCAAAAAAATCAAGTGAGAGGGTGGAAGAGGGTCTTCTATTTGAGGCGGAAGGATATTTAGCAAGACCTAAGAGGTGCGTAAACAGATGTAGGCAGGTCTGTGGATGGATATTGCCTTCCGTGCAAAGGCGCAGAGCAGAATTCTTTTTATTATCTTTTGAATGAGCTGGGAAAGCCAGGTGAGATAGAGATCATACAGGAGTTATTAAACTTGTCAAACACAGTCCTGTTTGAAAGCAATAACAACCGCCCCTCTCTTTATATGAACATCCCTTGCTTTGAAATGTTCCAGTGTGAATAGTATTCATTACTTAAGAAGAGTGAAATGGACATGTCTTACTTATCAGACGCCAGACAAAGCTTGACACTTTTTGTCCAATTGGGATTTCCAGAAGTTTCTTACCTCATGTCAGATTCTGGTGAAAACAAGGCCGTTCTCGGCTCGGCTGCTGAGAGGATGCAAAGAGAACATGAGGAACTCCCCCCCCCCACCCCTCTCCTATGAAGAGCAAAGTGTACTAACTCATTCCAGCCTGGGAAGGCTGGCTCTTGCTAAGAAGCTGTGACATGCAACACTTCTCAAGAGAGGATGAACCCTACTGACAGTTGCTTCAGACCGAGTTCACACCATGGATGAGCATCTTACACATGCAGGGAATGTTATTGATCTGATGTTCATCATCTCGCGATCACAATCAGCCTTGGCTCCCGCAATGCGTCCCTCCCCCCTGCGTACCCACGTCTCCCAGCACACTTCCTGGTTATCTTCCTTCCTCCTCACAAACATGGATTCCTGTGCATTCGCATGAGTGGGCGTTTCTGTCTGCTGTATGCGATACATGCTGATTTCAAGATAAATGTGGAAACATATGTGTTGCACTATTGCTACACTTGTTTTTTCATGCTCTCACCACCCCTCCCCCCAATCACACACACACACACACACCAGGGTATAGTCTAAAGCTCTGGGCTACATTTTAAGAATTTGGTATCTTGTTCACGCAAATTTATCTGAAAATCTGTGAGACCGGTTCCACCATGTGGGTGGAATAGCTGAATAAATTAATGATTTGGCTGGTCCCAAAAACCAATCTTTTGGTGCCTCACAATTCGATTTGAATCGATTCTTGGGTGATGATTCGATTTTTAATCAAATTTCGATTCAATATATGCTTACATAAAAAATAAAAAATAAAATAATAAAAAAGCGTAAAAAAACCTAGAAAATCTATTTTTGACATTTGTGAATCGATGTGAATCGCTAGAAGACTGAATCGCGATTCATATGTAAATCGATTTTTCCCCCACCCCTAATAAATACACCAAACAAACAATATTTCAAGTCAATTACTTGTCAGATATGGTGACCTCTGTGGTACTGGCTCTGTTAGGACTCCAAATAAGAACATGTGTCCAGATTAGTGTGAAGGGATGACATAACTATTAGGGGTTGGAATCTTTTGGTACCTCATGATTCAATTTGAATCAATTCTTGGGGTCACGATTCGATTAAACACATTTTTAATCAAATTTCGATTCAATATATGCTTAAATAAAAAAATAATTTAAAAAAAGATTTTTGAAATTTGTGAATTGATGTGAATCGCTAGAAGACTGAATTGCGATTCATATGTGAATCGATTTTTTCCCCCACCCCTACTAAATTCATAAGGCTGTATTTGGCTAATGAAGAGGTCACTTGGGCGGAGCAGCATGGCTGTGTCTTCCCAACACTTCTCCTCCCAGCACAACCACAACCTGCCACACCCACAACCTGCCACACCCACAACCAGCCACACCCACAACCTGCCACACCCACAACCTGCCACACCCACAACCAGCCACACCCACAACCTGCCACACCCACAACCTGCCACAACCACAACCAGCCACACCCACAACCTGCCACACCCACAACCTGCCACACCCACAACCAGCCACACCCACAACCTGCCACACCTACAACCAGCCACACCCACAACCTGCCACACCCACAACCTGCCACAACCACAACCAGCCACACCCACAACCTGCCACACCCACAACCTGCCACACCCACAACCTGCCACAACAACCGCTCCGCTAACTCTCTTCGTATAAACGATGCAAAACGCTCCTGAGGTGGCAAATTCCAGGAGCGTTTCCCATCAGACGGTTGCGTTTCCAAAAAAGTCCTTTGGCCTGGAGAGACAGCAGATGATCCTCTTCCCCACACAGCACCCACCCCTCTGATAAATACTTCAGTATCCTGACAGGAACACAATGTGATATTCACATAGCGCAGGTATGGAGCCCCTCTGGCAGCCAGTTGCTGCCTTGCTGCTGCTCCGCTTCCTGGCTGATTCCTGGGTGGAGACAGGGCTGTATGTCTGCTACTAAAGAGCCACGCTCGTGTCCTACTCATCCACTAAGCTGACTCAGATGCAGGCTCATTCTGAAGGCCTGGCTTTTCCATGGTGATATACTAGATGATCAGAGCTCTGAGACAGACGTGCAGAGAGATCATGTGTACTGTACTGTTCTGCACTGTACTGTACTCTACTGTTCTGCACTGTATGGTTCTATACTACGGTTATGTACTATACTATACTGTACTGTACTCACTTCTCAGTGTAATTCCAATAATCTCTAGTTATTGTTTGTTTGTTTCGTTTATTTTTACAGGGACAATGCACATTAATCAACGTTTCAGTAAAAGTGCCGGTTTTAGCCAGTCGGCTAATTTTCAACCACAGTCCCTGGGCAGGTTATTAAAAACAGTTACAATAAAAACAATCATTAAACAATGAGCACACGCAGGGCAACGTAGGACAAGCAAGACGTAGCATACAGACAGAGCAACATAGAACAAAAAGCAACAGGACAAAATCCATAAAAGCAACAAAGTGTTTCCACACCTCACAAGCTACAGACAACATGGAAAGCGACAATACACAGCTAGGGGTTATGTTCACAAATCTGGTTGACCTTTAGCTGTGTCTTCATGTTTTTGGTGAAAGTGTGATAGGTGGTGCAGTTATGTGTGTCAGATAGCAGTGTTTTCCAGACATGGGAAGCTCTCACAGAGAAAGCGGATTTACTAAAAGTGCTTTTCCTTAAGGGAACTATACAGTCACCTCTTATGGCTTTCTGTCAAGCACTTTGAGAGCCTGTTTGTAGACAGACTGAATAGGTTGTAATGTTGTACAGCAAGCTTGGTAGCAGTATGTTAAGTGGGGGAGTATCATAGATTTGAAGTACGCTTTTGTATGTTTTGTATGCTGTGTTGTGGTGTGCTGTGTTGTGTTGTGGCCTGTATATTCTTCCAACTACATCTGTTGATGAAGAAAACAGGAAATCGGAGCATGACATGGTCCATTAGTTTCCCTGTGAGCAAGGCTTGAAGTGTGAATCGTCCAAGAGCATCTGACAGACACACTTTCTTTCACACACAAACACACCCACCCACACACACACACACACACGCTACAGGGAAGAAACGCACAGGCTTGGCGCGAATATGTAGAGTGTACACAAACACATTTAGGTAGGCACAATTTTGCGCGCACACACACACCAAGGTGTGATCTGGCAGGGCAGTCTGTGAACGCTGCTATGTGAGAAAACATCTCAGCGAGCAAACACAGTCTCACAAGGCTAGTGCTTGTTCTGGGGCCAAAGCCCCGGCCAGCACTCCTCACGTCTCCCGGAGAGGACAGGAGAAAAAAGGAGAGGGAAAAAATGGATTTCAAGTCTAGTTTTGTATGCTGTGTTATACCTAAACAATGAGCCATGAGGATTGGAATTCAATACAAGTTCTCCCTCCTTTTTCTCTTTCTGTCTTTCTCTCAATACACTTTTTATGTTGCTCGGTGGAAGGCTGGGTGTTTTCAGCAACCTGAGATCTTGTTATGTATATGATATGCTATCGGTTTCTCTGACCCAGCCCAGGCCTGCTCCAGCAAGTCCAACAATGCTTGAATGAATTTCTCACCTTCAACAGCACTCATCTTGAAAGGCCCGGCAAACTCTCATAAAGAACAAGGGCTCTCAAGCAGGCAGACATATTTCCATCTGTTTCTGTCGCTGTGTATGGTGCAGGCTGCTCATGGCTCTGTCTGGAAGGCTGCTGTGCCCGTTCCCCTCTACCTCAGATCTGATTCTCACTTCTAAAGCTCCTTCAGATCATTCCCCTTCTCCCCCTCCCCCCACCCCATCTCATTGGCAAGTGAGTGCCAAACATGTTTAATGGGCATCTTGCTGCCAGACATATTTGAACATTGCTAATCTCTCAGACCAAAACCAATCTTTGGCCATTTGCTGCAAAAATGCCTCCCTGTAATGAGTTTCATTCTGTTCTGTGGTTGAAGAGGGATTTTTTTTTCTTCCTTTTTTCTCAACACAGTTCTTTTTCCAGCACAGTGCTTAGGTGTTTTTGCCTCAAAACGATGTTAATCACAACAGACATTTTTTCCAGTCTGTAAAACCTCTGATTGGACGCTAAGTATGCAGGCCTTGCAGTGTTAGGATGCTGTGAGGCCTGCTGCCCAGGTGACCCAATTGGTTGTTTTCATTGACCACGTAGGACCTGTCTGAACGAGATCTCCGAGACAGACCATAATACCATGTTGTAGTGTTTCACTTTCATAAATCATTTCTCTGTATCGCAGATGTTTTCAGAAGTGTTACCAACAACCCTACAGGGCTTTTACTCTGCTCTGAGAGACATTCATGAGATGAATTATGTTTAACAATGTTGCAATGTTTTTTCACTTTTATGGATTTCAGCTGTTTTTTTTATAATCTTCTCAGTCATCTGGCAGAGATGTTTTGAGTAGCTGTCTGAAGTTAAATTCATGAATAAAAAAGATGTTAAATAAGCTGTCATCAGAGTACAGTATATTGATGCTGTAGGAAGTGTCCTTTCGCAAAGAGAAATCTTCCAGTAAAAACTGTTTTATATACATTTCATGAGGCAGACATCTGAAAAAATAAATAATAATTTTGATAAACTAGTGAACTGACAATATTGAATGGAATTTCAATATTGTGTCCAGTTGCTCTGCTTTCCTTGTGTTTTTGCTCACTCATTACTTTAGAAGATCAGATTTTTACAGAAGAGCATCTTTCATCCAGTGCAACTATTGATCCTCAACTGTTGTCAAATTATCCTCCTGAGTGCATGTGCGTGTGCCTGTGTGTGTGTGTGTGTCTGTGTGTATGTGTGTGTGTGTGGGGGGGGGCTGGAGCTAGGAGATGAAGCTGGGATCTGGGAGATAGGAGCTGGGAGCTGGAAATGGTAGGTGGTTGAACTCCTTCAGTGGAGACAGACCATGCTTACCATTGAGATCCACAGGCCAGATTATCTCTGACATTCCCCATCTGGAAGCAGTTGAAGCCAAGAAGCCGCTTCTTCTGAGAAATAGAAATATGTAGGACAAAGTGCATGTGACTCCATGATGCTCTGTGTGCCATTCCCCACTGTTTAGACTCACGTGTTTGTATGCAAGAGTCGGTGGGAGTGTGTGTGTTTGGGATTGTTAGTTTGTGACTGCTTGTCTTGTGTGCGCATGTGTATACGGTAATTTGTGTGTGTGTTTTCATACACTAGAGGGTGTGTGTCCCCATGTACAAATGGGACAGTGTGTATGTTTGTGTGTTTGTGTGCGTGCTTTGTGTGCAGTAAGTGCTTCTCTCAGTGGTAATCTTCTTACTCCCGGCCTGCTAACGCTACAGGCTACCTGATGTTAACCTGTTCTGCATTACAGAACAGGTTAACATCAGGTAGCCTGCTAACGCTACCTGATGTTAACCTGTTCTGCATTACACTAGACTACATTATCAGCTTTACTCCATGCTCATGTACTTCCCTTTCCCTCTCTCTCTCTCTCTCTCTCTCTCTCTCTCTCTCTCTCTCTCTCTCTCTCTCTCTCTCTCTCTCTCTCTCTCTCTCTCTCTCTCTCTCTCTCTCTCTCTCTCTCTCTCATATCTCCCTTTCTGTTCCTCTCCATACTCTCAAAGCTCCTGTCCGAAAGTCCTCAGAGACAACTGAAGTCAAAAGCCATTAAAAAGCAATGAAAAAGGCAGGTTATTGCTCAAACATGAATGTGTGTGTGGTGTGGGAATTTAGGTGCAGAGCCACAATGTTTTTCACAGATGTCTCCTACTCACACACGTAAAAACGCATCACACACCACACAGTTATCAAGTCACACCTAAATGGTATTCTAACAGCGATGCATTCATTATCAGACACTCACAAAGTGATCCAGCAGGAGGTTTTCAGATTCCCCATGTCCTCTCTTTCTCACTCCCTCCCCCTATCCCTCTCTATCTCTGTCTTTCTCTCCGTCTCTCACTTCATTTCCCTCCCTCGCTCCCCCCAACCCACCCTCTCTCTCTCCATCTCTCTCCGTCCCTTTTTCTCCATGAAGCATGTAGCGGAGAGCTGTAGAGGATGATTCATGTGTCCATATTACCACCCGTTTGGCCATCATCAGCCACCCCAGGAACATCCATCAATTAAGCGTGCTGTCAGAGCTCACGCTGAGTGTAATACACTGCTTCCTAGCACTCTACCAGGCTCAGTAATTGCTGCCTCTCACTGCCTTTTCAGGTTAAAGTTTTTTCCAAGTAAAATCTATAAACCTCATATCAAATGAATAATGAGAGAGCTCTGGAGAACAAACATAGTTTGTTGAGGGGATTTGAGGGCTATGGTCAAACACGGTTAGAAGGGGAGAATAAAAACTGCTCCAGTATTTGGAAACATTGGCCAAGTAAATTTTGTTTATGTTTAGGATGACATTGTTGGCTGTGTTGCTTCCATAAGATAGAATTGTATTTTATATCCTCGTTGTGTATTTATTAGTGACATGCGGATCTTGTAACAAAATTCATTCAACACTTCTTTTAAGCATGTAGGCCTTTTGTATATAATTGTCTTGTATCTATGTCTAGCTGTAGAACCAATTGTCCTCTGCGGACAAATAAAGTTGATAGTTGATGTACAGTACAATATAACAAACAACAAATAGACGTTTCTCTGTGCTTCCAGACATGGAGTCTGCAGTGTTTTATCATTGTTATCTGTGTTACTTTTAAACATGCTGATCCTGGGATCGGAACTGTTTGGGAACAGAGAGCAATAATCCTTGCTTGACGCACAAAATACATTAGCCATAGCCATTAGCACCATAACAAAACCAACTGAAGCGACAAGCCTAAAGGGCCAGCCATCTATTTAACTGTTTCTGAAAATGTCCATTATGACAAATGTTTTATTTGGAAACCTGCTTGCATTCACAGAGTCCAGCAATTGCTGCCCCTCACAGCCTTTTCAGGTAAAAGTTTTAACCAAGTAAAATCAATAGTGTGTTGCCTTCATATATTTTGAGTGATTGGTTTAAAAGTGTGTGCGTGTGTTTATGTGTGTGTGTGTTTGTGTGTGTATGGTATAAATCCGTCTTCTCTACCATCTACTGTTCATGTGTCATTTAGCTTGATGATACATGTGCTCAGGCCTCCCATTCTGTGCACTTATTGAAGTCATTCTTTAGTAATATCCTAAATAAACTGTTTCCTCCTGCCTAATTAACATCTAATGAGAAGCATGTGCACTTTGCCCAGGAGTTCTTTTTAACCCGTGAGCCCCTGAGAACCTTTGCTCACTGTGGCCACAGTATTCAATTTCATTCAGTCTCTCTGCCATGATGCTGTCCACTGAATATACAGTACATTTCATGGACTTTGTTTCTTTTACCTTGAAGCTTTTTCTGGTTTGGGGCTTCGCTGTTTGGTCTGGGTATTTGGTTTGTGTGTGGAGCTGTTAGCAACATGCTATTTAGGAATGTTGTTGTTGCTGTTGTTCAGAGTCTCCATGGCAACGCGGTGATGGCCGGTCTTGTGCTTTTGGGAGGTCCCTTTAGGTCAGGGATCTCCTGGTTTTAGGACAACAGAGCATCTCACCAACACACCAGTAGGGGCAGCAGCACAGGCTGAGTTCAGTTTTGAATTGTCCACGATGACAAACTCCTCAACCTAAATCTGCCCATGTGTGTCCCTGACATGCTGTATCTTAAGAAAAGCTCTGTAGTCAAATATTCCCCACTCAGCAGCTCTGTTTCTCAACCTGTCGGAACTCAACACACTCAATATTTCTGCTGGATCTATGGACCTATTTTGCTGGATTTGTTTTAGAACAACACTGTTTCTCTTTGAGGAAACAAATCATTTTGCTTTGCGTCTTTATATTCCCTTTGTTTCTCACAGTGCCCAGTAATTCCACTGCTAACAAAGACAATATGGTTGAAGTCTTGGAACGTATGAGGCTAATAAAATGTGTTCATTTTCTCCTACAGTGTTGGATCAGATGAAGGTTTTGCCTCTCTGGCTGCAGTAAACAATTTGCTTTGGAGTTTATCTCGAAAAACTTGCCTCAGAGTTTGCTTTAATCATTAACGCTGTGCTGTTCCAGTGCATTGGCAGGTTGAGACATTTATTGAAGTCCTTTCTCTGTGTCTCTCGCTCCCCTCTCCCTCTATCGTTCTTTTCACTATCTGTCCCTCGCTCCAATTGAACAAATCTGAAAGAAACAAACAGGCATAAAACAGCTTTTGGATGCAAGATAATTTCGTAGAATAATGGCGGTGGTATTTTCCAGCCTGCTTTGTCGGTTGACTGGAGCTGGAAGCAGTGAGTCATTGAGCCGCCCAAGCTTGTCATTTTTACATGGAAACCAAAGAGGCTCCCGTAAAGCAAACAAAAGAAAAGATTGATTTGTTTGCTGCCTTTTCTGACCCATTAAGCTTGCCGTCTATTCGCTTCTCTCGTCTTCCATCCACACCTGCTTTCTTATGGGACATTAGTTTCCGTGTGAGGGGAGAGGCGGAACACAGTGTCTCTGAGGTGTTCCTGTTGAGAATGTCATCCATCTTGAGTCTCGCAGGTGTGGGCTCCCTGGCTGCTGAGTTACAGTACGTCTGCAAATCACTGTTTAGGTAGAGAACTCATTACTGTGTTTGCCCACTGAGGTATCTGAGCAGCCATCTTCTGTAAGGTAAGGAGCTGTGGTTGGTTTAATGAGGGAGAGAGAGAGAGAGAGAGAGAGAGAGAGAGAGAGAGAGAGAGAGAGAGAGAGAGAGAGAGAGAGAGAGAGAGAGAGAGCAAGTAAAGGATGAGGGAGAGAGAGAGAGAATACAGGTCAGATGAGGGAGAGAGAGAGAGAGACAGAGAGAAAGAGAGCGAGAGAGAGAGAAAATTTCTCACCTAACTTTATCAAATGTATCAAACGTATCCTTTATTATAACAAGTATATAGTAGTCTTTGAGGACGTCAGAGGTTTTAGGAAGTCTCTTAGACACAGTGGCCTCTGCTGGGTGGCAGGGGAACTGCACTCTAGGGTCGAATATGGTGAAAGGTGGGGATAAAACTGCCTCTACAGTACATTATGTACCTAAAAACAAATATAATCGTTTCTCAATATGCGTGTACAGAAATGGAGACAGCAGTGTTTTATCTTTGTTATCTGTGTTACTTACAAACAAGCTGATCTTGGGCTACAACTATGTTGGAAACATTAGCCATAGCTATAGCACTACAACAAAGCAAGTGAAGCGACGATCCCAAAGGGCCAGACATCTAGTAAACTATTTCTGAAAACTTCCTTTATGACAAGCGTTTTATTTGGAAACCTACTTACATTAATAGAAACACAGAGCAAGTCTAATGAAAAAGTAATTAGAGCGTCCCACTGCACTCCACAAATAGCATTTTAAAAGACCCAAAATACTTTATGATACATTGTAGTGTGTAGATGTTTTTCACATAATTCTTCATTGGAAGATGGTGTTGGGCATCAATGAGGCTTACATTCTGTCTTCTCTCTGAAGTAGCCTTGAGTCTATATAGATTTGAGTCAAACTGTTCCAAACAGATCTCTTATAAAACTATTCAGCATCAGCTTTCAGAGACCAGGAAAGGATCAAGAGCTGTCTCACCCTTGGAGTCGGCATATGAGATGAGAGTGTTTAATTAATCCTTGTTAAGTGGTCTCACGCAGCTTAGATTCATATAGTGTGCGGCGGTTTGTGTTTAAAGCATTCCATCTTTCCCGCAGTAATTGAAACCCTTTTATGTCATGTTGTGAGCACGGCCGACACAAGCACTTCAACTTAACCCATCCTACTCTATCAGTGTATTACTGAAGCGCTGGGTGCGGGGTGAAGCGACGTTTCACAAGGCGAGGACATTAAAGCCTTCCTCCAAGCTTTGAATGATGACTTTAATCTTTGAACCCCGTTTTCCATACGACGAGGGAACCACAGCAAGGAACACTGGGGTCATCAGTGCAATGACTGTGAGAGGCTGTGTCCTACTCCGACACAGGATGTGATCTTTGTGAATAATGACAGTTATATTTCGATGCCAGCTTCAAACATCGCTCTGTCATCTTGGGATAGAAGCACAATAGAACTAAAGGATTAAGAAGGCAAAAACTGATTGATGTTGCGGAAACCCCAACAGAAATAGACAATCTGAGACAAAGTAGAAGAAAATAATCTCTTTGGTTCAGAATTATACATTTATTGCACCCAGAAAGCTATACTTGAAACAGTGTATCCCTTGTTTGGTATAAAATTGCAATGGGGAAAATAAATAAATAAATAAATAAATACAAGCATAAGTGTGGTGGTTTGTTCCAGCATGAGATTATTGAATATCACAATAATTGGCATTAAATAGCATTCACTTCAAATGTACAAACTGGGACATTGATCATATATCCGTTGGTGGTCAATACAGTTCCCTTAAGGCCAGAGCAGATTTGGATTCAGCCCCACCAACCCCTCTCTCTCCTCCACTGTTCTGCTGTGTCATTGTGGTCTGGACCAGATCTGATCCTCTGGTTTGGAACTCATGTTCGCATACCAGGCCTGGCTTCCAATACAGCCCAAATCCTTACTGTACAAGGCCTTGGTGCCCTCCCCTGCCTGCTCTCCAGCACCCGCTAGTACCAACCCCCACCCCCCTCCCAAAAACCCTCTGTCAGTCCCTCACCTACCTCTGTTGTTTTTCCTTCTTCTCTGCCTTCTCATCCCATCCTCCCTCCATGCCTCTCTCTTTTTTTTGCACTGTCAGAGTGAATGTACCCTTCTACAAGAGGTGCACGATGGAACCTGACATTAGCGGCTCCGATTGCCCCCAAATTAGATTGAGTGTGTTTGTTTTGGCTGCTCACTCCTCTCCACAAAACAGGCCTGGTTACTCTATGATGCAGAGGAAAAGCTCTTGGGGTCCATGTCTTTAATGACACACGTAGAAACCAGGAATGTGAGCCGGGCCTAGGATAATCACTGTCATTCTCTGTCACAGCTGACTGCCAGAGACATTAGCACCAAGGTTGAGCAAGCACAGGGTGGTCAGGTTGACTTTATTGTATATGATGTCTATTTAGGGAGAAGGGGCCTGTAAATCATAGGTCTCTGCTCCAGGGACATTACCTCCGTCAATGGCCCAAGAATATCTTTATAGGTTTGGGTAAGGGCAAATTAGGTTGTTTTGAGATAGTTGTAATAACTGTAATTAAAGTGAGTGACAAAATATATATATTATTTTAAACAAATTAGGTAAGGAGAAATAAGATGGTGGGGGAGGGGAAGGTAAGACTTGACGTCAGCTCAATTAAGCAGAAAAAGATAATGAAGAAACTAAACAGGTGTTTGTTGCAAAAAAATCTATAAAAGCAAATGAAGCAATAATTAAAAAAAGGCAGACGAGAGAGAAACGGAGAGAGAGAGAGAGATAGGGAAAGGAGAGAGAGAGAGAGAGAGAGAGAGAGAGAGAGAGAGAGAGAGAGAGAGAGAGAGAGAGAGAGGGCAACAAAGCCTTGACCTCTGCCTGTCTCCCAGAAGAAATTTTAAGCCAAATCATAACAACCTAAATCTCAACTGTCAGTTTCAGACAGAGGGGAGTGAGGGAGAGATTAGAGTTCTCTCTGTTCCTAAATGCTACCAGAAGGCTGTGTCTACTGTCTAGTACCACTCCAGGAAGGGGGGAAGGGGGATGGGTAAGTCGGAGTCTCTCTGACAGCCATGTCCACACTGGTTTGCTCACCTCTACCCACCCCCCACCCCCTTACCCACCTCAGACCAGACAGACCCCCTCTGGCCTTTTCCTTTGTCAGTTCCTATTATCGTTTGCTGGTTATAAATCTCTTTGAAAGCTTGTCTCTCTTGGTGGTAAGGTGAGATAATTAAGCCTCCCATCAGTTTTTTTTACTGTCTGAGAATCTAGTTGGAGCTGTCAATTGATGAATGTGTCACATTGGGGTTAAGCCCTGTATCATTTTCTCTATCATCTGGAAGGAGGGAATATTTTCTCTCTTTCTCTAGATGAGGCGAAGTCACCCATCATCTCCTCCTCCGTTCCTTTCCCCTTTGTCCACCCATCCCACTTCCTATCCCCACAAACGAAGACGTTTCTTGCTTGATAGAGCTCGGGCCCTCCTCTGTACTGTCTGTGTTGGGTTCTCCTGTTTGTTTGGTTTCAAGAGTTTCCAACCCCCACAACAGGACTGGTAGTCTTCCCCACAGGGGTGAGCCGCCATGCCTCGCCTGTCAGAGTCCTGCCGCTGCCTCCACGTCCCGGGGCTCTCACCAACCACAACATGCCTGTCAAACACTGCACAGGGAGGGGCGTAAATGTCAGGACCTTTAGTTCTACCTGCCTTCAGAGGTGGGTCGAAGATTATATCTGATGCTTGATTTGTTGTGCAAACTGAGGAATGCCAGGTGAAGCAGTTTTCCTCTTTATCCTTCCACACATAAAGTGTGTGTGTGTGTGTTTGTGTTTGTGTGTGTGTGTGTGTGTGTGTGTGTGTGTGTGTGAATGTGTGTGTAAGAGAGGCTGTGCCCTCATTCTCTCTGACCCTACACCACTGATGACCAAACCTCACCATCTGTAGAGGGTACAGTGTTGGTGCCCCCACCATCTGCTTTCTCTGTGCACTGACACACACACACACACACACCCCCCCCCCCCCCCCACACACACACACACACACACACATATATACATACATGATACATACACACACACACACCCCCCCCCCCCCCCCACACACACACACACACACACACATATATACATACATGATACATACACACACACACACACACCCCCCCCCCACACACACACACACACACACACACATATATACATACATGATACATACACACACACACACACCTACAAACACACATACATTTACACACTTCCGACTCACTCCGCCACCGAGGGAGCAGGAGGCCACTGCAGCAGCGATGCCAGATGCCACGCACAAGGTGTTCACACACGCACACACTCACTCAGCCAGCTGCCACACACAGGAGTCTCAGAAGGTGGTCTGTCAACAGCACAAAACGATGAAAACATTTCCCGCTTCTTCGAGAGCCATGACTGCACGGTGACTGCACCAGCACCCGGTAAACATCCGCTAGCTCTAACAGCCTGTGGTCCGTTGAGTCTAGTCTAGTAAGGCGGCGGGCAGGAGGGTTTCTGCTCCATGCAGCAGGATGGGTCGCTTATTTTCATTGTCAAACCTAGTGTTAGCTAGCGTCATGCTACGACCGGTAATTCATATCAGATGTGTTCTGCTGGGATTACACTGTAATCTAATCAGGAGGTCTGCAAATATGGCTGTCTCAAAAGATGGCGCCAATCATAACTAACAAACTAACTCTCCAGTGCTTGTGTGTGTGTGTGTGTGTGTGTGTGTGTGTGTGTGAAAACATGTATGACTATGTGCATGCGTGTTTATGTTGGCGCATGTGTATGTGCATGTCTATAAATGTGCCTGTGTGTGTGTTTGTGTGTGTGTTTGAGTATCTATATATGCGCCTGTGAGTGTGTGTGTGTAGAAGGCGGGGGGAGCGGTGGTCATGTTTATTTTAGCACACTACACTCACTCTGCGGATCTCGGATTTGCTGTGGAGAAATCGCTGCAGTGTCTCCACGGTTACAGTGGATCTAAAGCCTCATTGTGAACGTAGGCCAGAAGCTAGCGTGGTACGGAAAGACAGACATCAACCCACTCAGAGACAGGCTGTTCAGTTCGGCGCAATATGCCCACTGCCACAATTACCAATGATTCCCCGCATACTGATACCCAACAGTGGTATCAGTCATGGTTTGAGTTCACCACCTGTCGGAGGGGATTCATGTGAAGGCAGCGGCAGCAGCACCATCGCCTCCTCACCCGTCGGCAGAGACACTGCGTCAGCCCCCTTTATTTAGACGTGGCTGTCATGGCAGTAGGTTTGGCTCGACTCCCTTCGCTGACGCTCTTCTGGCTAGGCGTCCATCACACCACGCTATAATAACAGACCTGCGCTCATCGTTTGGAACCCGTTCACCCCCACCTCTTAGAAACGCCCCCCCAACACCATGCCCACATGCCCTCCCTCTCCGAACAAACAACATCATCACAAGGACTGGCAGGCAGAATGTGTGTCCGTGGTCGGTTTTCAACCATGGTTTGAGAGGTGGAAGAAGGAGGGGTGTCGGTCGGTGAGTTTCTGGGATTGCAGTTATGCTAAGTGCAGCACATGCGCCGTGTGGGGCCAGGAAGGAGACCCTCTCCTTGACGCTGCGCAGCTCTCCCGCTAATGCATTTGGAATGAGCTTTGTCCCCACCTGAATTACCATTGGACCATCACAGCACTTTCTCAGCTCCGCCGCAATACACTGGAGTACATCAGTTAACACACACACACTGTAGCAATCCCCGAGCGTGGCCTAGAATCTTCTCTCTGCCAATCATGGGAGAGGTGCATAGTTAGAACCCACACGGGTAGGTGATTATTTGGGATTATATGTGTTTAGGTTTTATGGAGATTGCAGTTGTTCTGGTCTGTGTAGGGGAGTCTGGGATCAGCTGGCTCAGGAGAAATCATCATCATTCTACCATGCCGTGTCCCTGGTGGTCCGGGGTGTGTGAGGCAAGCCCTCTGGGCCATTTACAAAGTGTTTGCTTGGCTGTTTACCAGTCTGCTTCTTGTTGTTTTTGTTCTGTGTGGTCTGGTGTGGGTGCCAGTCGGTGATTGCGGTGGGTCCGATGTACCTGGCAGGTTTGTGAGTAGTGTGCCTGGCACGGGTGAGGCTGGCAGTGCCCAAGACTACTTGGTGTTCCAGGAACTGTTGAATTTGGCCTGTGCTTGCCAGGGTTCAAAAACTTCAAGTCAGGGGCTCCACACACACTAAAAGAAAAACGCATTGGTTCATATGGCTGATGTGTTCCACGCCCAGGGTAGTGCCACAGAGAATAATATGAAATAGATTTCGTGGAATCGACCGTCCGAATGGAGGGACGAAGGGAAGAAAGTGAAGGAGAAGACTGAGAGAGGAAGATGTGGGGAGAAAGAAGAGGAAGTTGATCCTGACGAAAACGTAGCCAGCTGTTAAAACACCTTTCATTCCTCCGCACAGGCTGTTCCACCCAGGAGAGACTGAGTGCGTCACCTCTCTCATGGCTCAGCTGCCTGGTGGTGCTGGGGGTGGTGGCAGGGGGGGGGGGTGGGGGGGTCACGGGGCCAGGGGCTGCTGTGTCAGCAGACTAGTCATCTATAAAAGGCTTGGTAGTGACTGTAGGCAATAATCTGAGATACCCCACGCAGTACAATCTGTGCCTCTTCCTTTCTCCTTCCTTTTCTTGCTCACAGAATCTCTGTCTCCTGCTCCTCCATCCCACGGTGCCTTCCTCTCCTTCTCTCTCCCACACGCTTCCCAGCCCAGTTCCTGATCTCCAAGAACTATTGAAAAGGGAAATCAAAGAAAGCCTTAAAGGGGGGCTTGAGATCACCCCCCCCTCCACCACTTCCTCTCCTCCTCTTCTCCTCCCCTTCCATGGTCTCCAAGGGTCAGAGTCCACTGAGCCAAATGGGTCCATTTGTTTTGAGCCAGGAGACATGGGGGAGACAGCAGGGCTGGGTGGGGCAGCCCTGGAACGTGCTGCTCTCCTGGCCTGCGGAGTCCTTTAACAGTGCCAAGAACGCGTTCTTAACTATTACCAGATGTGCAATCATACTGCTCGCCCCCACCACAGCTCTGTTAGCGGTGGGCAGAGAAGAGAACGAGCTCCATTACTTGGCGATAATGCCCTTTCTGGGGAAGCAAATATTTCATTGTGTTTCATTTTAGCTGAACTTTTTTTTTTTCTTCAAAGTTGCACAGCTTCGTGTGTTTTCAGCCATCTAGCCTTCAACGAGGTCTGGAACATTTTGTAATTATAGGAAGTTAGGACACACACACGCGTGCACAAACATAAAAACACACACATCTTATTCAGTGTGTGGGTGTCATTTTTCGATGGGTTGTTGAAAAATTCAAAAACCTTTCTCTGCAGTGAAAGTGTTAAAAAAAAAAAAAGCTTGCCTACATAAATAACGAGGACATTTACCTTTTTCTTTTTTCATTTTGGCTTCTTTGGAGAATAATGTTCATTGGAGGTGACGTATAGTTCATTCGGCTTCACCAGGAGGTGTAGGGCCTCGTCTGCCTTGTCATCGTGACTCAACTTGCATTCAATCACAAGATTTGTGGCGCTTACGGGAGGGCCCCATCAACAGAGGAGGGAATCAGCACCGTCTGTTCGGGAAGTCCCTCTTCGTGCAGGCTCTACCGTGAGGTTCCCTCGCTGTGTTAGAGCCTTTGATTAACACAGAGTTTTGGAGGTGTGGATGGATTTATTATGCCCGTGTCCCACCCTGTGCAACACGCGCAGGGTAATTGTGTGTGTATGTGTGAATGCGTGTGTGCATGCAGTGTGTGGGAGAGTTCCAGCACACGATACATTACCCAACTGTTCCACATCATCTCTCATGGTTTTCCCTGTGGTAACCATGGTCACAACACTATTAATGAAACTGGAGAAGAGTTTGTACTGTAAGTGTGCGTGTGTTTCTGTACAAGATGTGTGTGGGTATCTGTAAGTGTGTGTGTGTATGTGCGCCAGTCCTATAGTACAGTGGAGATTTGATGGATCCATGGACACACATATGGCCTGTTTCGAAAAGAAAGCCCTTTCAAAGAACTCTAAAATCTAAAAATACAAAGTCAGGCCATGATTTCCGAGTGGCTGACTTTGCACCCCATTGTAAATGTCAGGTGTAGCTGTTGGTGTAGGAGCCAGAGGTGTTTTTCCAGGTGCACGGCCACATGGTGACCCAGTCTCCCACCACTGCAGATGGGCTGGAAGCCTGCTGCTCTCCCCTGACCAGGAGCATGGGCCAACACTGACACTTTCCATCACACACACACACACAAACGGATGCATGCACAGAAACATACACACATGCTTGTGTGCTGCACTCTCTCTGACTCCTCACAGGCCTGTGATCAGGGGACAGGAAGTCCACTTTTTATAACTTCCTCTGGTTCCCTTTGGTAAGGAAGTGAGCAGGAAACATCAACAAGAGAAAAGGTCCCCCGACAGGAAATGGTTCATGTCCTCTTGTTCTTCTTTCCACTGCACATGATGATATACAGCCATGAATCTGTCCTGGGATCTGCTGGAGTCCCACAGCCTAACATACGGTCGAATTGAGACTGCCGAAGGGAAAATCGGCGGGTATTATTCCTGGAAAGGTTTAGGAATCAAAGCAAAAATGAATATTTATGGTCTTACAGAACATAACCCAAACCAGACAATGCTCTTCCTACGAGCTGTCATATTTATATTCCTTCAACTTGTTCTTGTGACAGTGATTATGTTAAAATACATGGAAATTAGGCTGCAATTAGATTTTAGTTCGACAGCAAAGATATTTCCCATCTTAATGTATGACACCACAAAAGTCTGACACTGGCATGGAAGGAGAGAATTTAGAAAACAATACCATCTTGTTTGCTACCTCAGCATCCTGCTAGAATGCACAATAAAGAGAGGTAGAAGAGAGAGAGAGACAGTGTAGAAAAATGATTAACCCTCTAAGGGGCGGTGTGATGTCACATGTGTCGTTATTGGTGTGGGTTGCCAGAGTAACTCCATGCCTGCGTGGTTGGACCTCTTGAAGGGTTTTAGTGAGAGGACTTCCATCCATCTGGGCCTGGACACGGAGCCGGGTTCTGACGTCAGACTGGACATTAGTCTGCTGTCCTCTGGGTCTCAGCCATCTGATGTCCACAGCTCCTCTCACTCCGTCTGAAGGAAGCTCATGTGTCTGTCTGTCTGTCTGACGCATCAGTAGGTGCAGTTTGATGATATACTACCGATGGAAATGTATACTTCTGACCATCAATGTGGTATGGAATTTGGGGAAATTAAGGGGTATTTTTTCGTTACTGGCTCAATGTTGTTGTCTGGGTTCTTGTGACTCTGACTGAAGTCCACTTATTCATCACATTCAAAACGAGAAAACATTAATTAACAGGTGGGGCAGCTGTCTGACAATCAGCTATAATTATATGGCACATGTGGCTCAATCAGTGCAAACTATCTGGCACAGTTAGTTGTCAAACAACTTTCAGTTCTATCCTCTTTGTTAAAAGGTTTTGAAATGAAGATAGAAAACTTACAGAGGCAGCTTATTGAAAATGACCTTGAATTTGGACAGAGAAAGAAACTCATGTGTGTAGGCATTGTGTCAAGATTTCCATTGTATTGAATGAGCTCAATCATATATTCCATTTTCCTCTATTCATCTACTTTTCCAATACTGGTTTATTATGTACATATTCAATTCTCAACTGAGAGGACATTAGATGATGAGGTATTTTGATGTGAGAAGTGTGGATTTGGGTATGTGTCTGTGTGGGGTGTGTTGAATCACTGATAAGCTACAGTCTGCCTGTCGAATAAAAAAACTGTGTGACTCCAAGTGTGACAACATTCATCTGCAGTTTCTGTGGAAAAAAGGTTTGCTTCAACAGCTGTGGTTCGCTCATTCGGCAATTACAGAACATCAAAGTTGTGGAACATTCTGACAAACTTAAAAAGATGTTTCTCAAAGAAAATCTAACAATAAAACCTTATATCTTTTTTTTTTAAAGACTGTCGACTGTTATATTTGGTTTGTTTCACATGAAGTTGCAGCATTTCTTAATTGGTTCATCATTCATACGACTTCATTTATCCTCTATGATGCCTATTATGTTAGCAGGTATTCTGTGGGCCTATAGCCTACCATAAATGTAAGGAGTAAACTTTGGCAGGCGTAGTAGACCTTAAACTCCATCTCCTCCTCTCTTCTCCCTGAAGGGACTATAAGCTTGGCTGATTCCTCTCCGTTTACAGTGCTGTAACCCGGACGGGAATTTGATTTTCATTGATCGCACCTAGCTAACGTGGTGGCAGTAATCTAAATTCCAGTAAATCAATGCAGAGGAGAGAAGAATGTGAGGAGTATTACACGCTCCAAGCATTTAGAATTCATAGAACTGCTGGCTCATCGCCCAGCGTAGCTCCTGTGGTAATCCCCAAAGGGCCTTCAAGTGAAAATATACTAATATTGACTTTCTCATCAAAGTTGCTTTCTCGTTTAGATGGATTAGTATACTCAAATGTGACTTTCGGTTGGAAACTGACATAGAACAGTCAGCTGGCATTTTGAGACTTAGAAATTGCTGTGTAGTGACGTGAGTTTTTAAAGTGAGATATACTCAATTTATAAAGAAGTACCACCTTAATAATGCCTTGTAGCAAATCAAGGAAAACATGTATTTAACATGTAAGAATCAGTATTCTGAAGCAATTCATTATCTTCTAAGAGTAGGGCAGATAGTAAAAATGGTGAACATGCACACCTCAAAATGTGTATCACAGGTAAAGTAAATATGAACAAGTTACACCCTACAGGTGCATCTTGAGTGCAAGCTTAGCTAGTTTATGAGAAACGTCCAGGATTTTACAGGACTGGAATAACGAAAACACAGCTGGTCTAAGAGTAAACACAGCAGCATAGCACTGGAACAAACACTGTGCCGTAGGTGGCCATGCCTCTTTTTCTCACATGCTCTCCAACTCCACACCCCTCCATCCTCTACATCCCTCCATCTTTCTCCATTTCCATCTCTCCATCCTTCCATCTCTATCTCTCCACCCCTCCATCTCTGTCTCTCTCCTTCTCTCTCTCTCTCCACCTCTGTGGCTGTTCACCTCTCTGCAGTCAATGATGTTTACCGATTGGCTGCCACTGTCAAACATACCCTAATGACACAGAATCACCGTGGTGACGACTGATGAGGGTGCTCTCCGCCTGCCATACTCCTTAATGATAATTGCAGTCTCCTTTTACCGCCCCCCCAACCCTTGATTGACTCTCTCAGTCGTTAGGGGTTGGGGGGGCTTGGGGGAATTGGGAGGGGTAAGGCTGTACCTGCGTGCCAGCCTCCTCTCATTTCTCTTGAAAGGTTGCCTGTGTTCGTGCATTTTCAAACGAGAGTGGGCTTCTGGGCGTGACCCTGTCTGAACTGACCTACATTACTGTGGTGTGCTGTTGATTCCCCTCTTGTCGCCCACTCATTGGTATCTACTAGTATACTTTGTTTTGATCTGAGAAATTATTAATGATTGTCACTCACAATTGGAGGATGGGTACAAAATGGTACTCAACCACTTAAAACTGTACACTACGACAATCATTTTGAATATTAAGTAGCAGTATTTAACTGGTAAACAAGAATATGAAGATTCCAATTAGCCATTAGAAAGCAGAGGGTATCAACTTTATGTGTGTTTTAAATGTGTGCTTTCAATATTTATAAATTATATCTGCTAGGGTTCAATGAGTGCAGGTCCATTAGACTATAGCCATTTATTCTCCCTGGATAGTCATTAGATAACAGCACCAATCAAAGTGTGTGTGTGTGTGTGTGTGTGTGTGTGAGTGCATGTGTGTAATTAAAGTAATCTCCTTAATTGCCTCCTCACCATTAACTACCCTGTCAATAATCAGGCTTTGAATGCATATGCACGATTTAATTAGAAATGCTAATGGCTACACCTCTAATTATGCTTTTCATACTAGACCAAGGTGGGCAGAATCTGATGAGCAAGAAAAGTGGTTTAAGTGGTGGATTGTTGTTATTAAAACTGGGCTGCCATGGAGGGCAAATGCCTGGAGTTTTGGTTGTGTGATTGATGTGTCATTCAAACTAAGGGTTGTAATGGCGAGGCTAGGTGTGCTGAAGTTTGTCTGGAGTCTGTGTGTGGCCTGTTCAGTTTGCTCTTGAAGATGAATCACCTTCTCAGTCTAGAAGATTACGGATATTTTTTTATATCCTATCATGGTGTGAAAGCTTTAATTTTGACAAATCAAACATTTCACCTCAGCCTCCTTTAGGACGCCGCAGTCTTTGATGATAAAACACTGTGAGAGGAGCTCGGCACTGCCAGAGACAAAGAAAAGGAAAGAAAGAGGAGATGGGGCTCAGATCCCTCACCGATAACTGAAAGAGATGAAGATTATCTGTCAAACGTCCTCCTGCGGGGAAACGAAAAAATAGAGGAGGAGAGTAGAAGATTTATGAAACAGGGAGGGGGGGGGGAGGAGACTGATGAGCGACTAACTGACTGACCAGCTGGCAGTCTGGCTGACTGACAGCATGCACACAGTTTAAGAGAGAAAGAAAGAGAGAAAGAAGAAAATAGAAACGCTCTCTCTCCACAGGTCTCCATCTTTCATTGTTGGGGCTCGTCTGAATTGGCTCGTCTCCAACTCTACAAGGCGAACAGCTCTCCTAGTTTTCTTTTTCCCAATAAACCCAGGGATCTGCTCCACTATGGGATTTTCCCTGGCTGGTTGAACATCTCCCATTTAGCCCGACACAGCAAGGAGAGGGATTTTGTTTTTGAAGAAAAGCTAATGTTTTTGATTGGAATACTCGGATTTGATTCTCAGGTCTACGCTACGGTAGACATCATGTTATTGTCCTTGAAATACCGCTGCAATATATTCCCCTCTCTCTTCCATGAGAGCTGTTGATGTGTTTATGTTAACGCACTTCATTGTCACTTTAGTTAGTTAGCTGGGCTTTACAGAGCCACTCATGCAACCTGTCAAGTCCGTACTGACAGTTTTCTTTTGATATCCAGTGTTCACGCAACTGGAAGGAAGTGAAAGGAGATGAAAGCTTGCTAGTAGGCCTATTTGTCCTTTTATCTCATTAATGCCCCATACAGGTTCTTTGAATCTGATTGAATCTAGGTTTGTTTACTATAGCCTGATGTGTTGTCACAACACGAATACTCCAGTAGAACTGGGTGAAAAACAGAACACTTAATAGAAGAGAGGAGAGAAAATAAGAGAAATGATGAAGAGGAGATTTGAAGGTATAGGAGCGTTTTGATCCCTGCGGTGAAAATAGAGCATTAAATGAATGGAAAGACTCACCATAAATTCTTGGAAGATATATTTTGCTCTCCATTCCTCTCACCCCACCTGGCCTCTATCCAGAATCCTCAGATCTCGGCTGGGCAGCTCAAGCCGTAACCTCAGCAGCCAGCCCATGATGGTAGACTACCTGTGTCAGTGTCTGTCTGTGACGAAAACCACCGCGCTTTCCCTCTCATGTGGTTGTTTTTCTGTAGCCCAGTCGGTCTGGTCTGAAACCCTGTGTTGAATCAGTACCTGGAAAAGGATGGGGGACAAGAGGCACACAGTGTAGGCCAAAGCCCCAGCTTGCACCCGCGGCCTATCAGAGCGCTGGGAACGCAGGACTCTGCACTAAAGTCAACTTGGCTGTGTCCGCGCGCAAATATTTGCAGAGCGCTCCGCGGACGGGTTAGCCGCTGGCGAAAGCTCACAGGGTTTCGGACGGCCACACTAATAAAGATTTCGGGAACAGAGATGAATTTGGGAAATGTGCAGAACGCAAATTTATATGTCCCCTCAGACGGTCCAGCCCCCTCCCTTTCCCGACTGGGATGATAAACCAGAGAAAATGTGAAGGGGAATTTCAGAGTGGATTTATAAATAGTAAACTGAGCCTGAGTTTGACAGTTGGACTGGTTATATGACAAATATCAGCTTTCTTCTGAGGTCTTTCATTATCATATTAATCTGTCAGTCAGGGAGGGAGGCAGGCCTATGCTGTAGCGTTGCGACCTACCTAAACATCCCAGATAACATGGCTCTCTTCAGTTGGGCACTTTACTCTGCCACCTAAAACTACATTGTATGCCTACTCTGATTCAGGACTGAAATTGTAGATTTTGGCTTTGAAAGCATCAAACACTAAAGATGTTGATGTGCTGACATTTTCCTCGTCTCTCATCCTAACTTAAAGTACCCCAGATCTCCATACAGGGTACGCAAATGGGACTTTTTGAAATGTGATTTGTTAGGCCACGTGCTGCGTGTGTGTCGAGATGGTGGAACTAACACCTAGGTGTTCAACTGGTGGTTTGGAAGATGTGTCACTATACTGTGGTGACATCTAGTGGTTCAAGTGAAAACTGCCATTTTGTTGAAAGGGGAGAGGAAGAGTTGGGGGGCGAGGGAGAAGTAGAGGCAGAGGGGTAAAGGAGAAAGGGAGAGGGAGGTCAAAGGAGATATCAAAACCCCAACCCCCCCCCAGCGAACCACGCAGCAGACACCCCGTCCCCCTCCCCTCCTGTCCCAGCAGACGTCCAGCCCAGGGTGATGAGCGACTGCTCCTTCCCCAGACTGCCTGTCTGCTCTGGGCTGCTGTGCACAGGTCTGGCCCCTCTCCCCCTGAACCGTGTCACAGCCCTTTGGGGCCCACTTGTGATCCCACGCCCGCGTCATAAACACAGCTTCGCTCACAATCACAGATCTCTCGGACCGTTTTATAGCTTTTACAGTCGGTTTCTGGTCATTTTAGACCCCCTTGTAAAAAAAAGGTGTAGAGATGACATTCACTGATGCAGTGTTGACTTCCTGGCCTTAGAGTGGCATGGCCTTATTGTTGTAACAGAGGCTGGTGTGCTTGCCAAAGGAGACTTGTAGCATGCAGTAAATGTGTAACTTGGTGTAGCGTATAACTTAGTCAAAAAAAGGTTCAGCTATAGTTTCATAATTTTCCCATCAGGTGGCAGTAGTGTGCTATGTCCGGCCATGATCACAAAAAAAGGTGAAGGATTTTCAAACAAAATAAGCCTACAACATGTAGCATAATTCAAATGTCATCTGGAAAAAAACAAAATGTCAAATGTTGTGTTTCTGATGGTAAGGGTATCTATTTAGGTGTAACTTCTAAACCGGTAATGTATCCACATTCCAATCTTTTTTGCTTTTGTATAGTAAAAGTTGTTTTGTGTTGTTCTGTCTTAGTGGCATCTATTTCTGTGTGTGTCCTGAAAAGCAAACATGTTTTGCTTTTATATTCAATCAGTTTTTCTAACAGAAGGCAGAGTTAATTAGCCTGCACCGTTTAGCCACTGTGAGGTAAAAATCCTCCACAACTTTCCCCTTAATGCTTTATCAGTTAAAACAAGATTTTGAATCTATCAGACTGTTATTGAAGAGCTTGACTGATATTCATTGTTCCCTAGCGTTGGGCTTTGGCCCGTTTGGAATCCTTACCACCACATCGATAAATCAATATCTCATAGCCTGTAACATTTTATCCCGGCCCTGTTCCCAGCTCAACTATCCATTATGCTCCAACTCTGCCTGAGTCTGTACAACATTCACTGAATTCCCAGGAAGAGAGAAGGGTGAATCTGGAGAAAGACAGAGTGAGGGAGGTACGGAGTGAAGGGAAGTGTATAAGAGAGAGAGAGAGAGAGAGAGAGAGAGAGAGAGAGAGAGAGAGAGAGAGAGAGAGAGGAAGGGAAGAAGAGAAAGAGAAATGGCATAATGATGATTTATATCCACTACTTTTACTGTTCCATATGACTGTAGGTGGGCCAGTCTGCAGAAAATACGGGTGTAACCCAATTCCTGCAACACACACTGGACATAGGCAGGTCATCTAGGAGGGGCCCTTACGTGATGGAGACCCTGGAGGATCTGTTGACATAACATTGGTTGTATGTAGATAAAAGGAGAATATTCACTTACAGACTCAAACCTCTGATGACAAAAAAGGCTGACACGTCTTTCTTCCACTAACGATGTTGATAAACCAAACCTCCCTTGCGTGAAATTAGCATCAACTTTCCAGTTTCACCAGCACATCAGTGGAGATAGCGCTGTCTGACCCATACCTCCCTCCATGCCTCCCTCCCCCCATTCCCACCGTGGAGCCGTTGGCTATCAGACCTCTTTACGTCCAGTCTCCTCCCTAAGGAGGGGGTCTCCACCCTCCTTTGATCTCCGCAACAGAGCGCTCCAGCCCAGGGTGGTTCAGATTCGGGAGTCAAACCTTCCATTGGCATAATGCACTCACGAGCAGCTTGCTAAGAGGACACAGGTAAAGCCTGGTCAGATACATTCGCGTCGAGTGGGGTGTGTGTGCGTTTGTGTGTGTGCCTTGGGGAAGGAGGGGTGTCCAGGTGCCTATAAGATTGACCGTGTCTCATGTTGACCATGATTCTGACCTGAAGGATCTCCTGTCTGCTTGGTGGGTTTGCTTTCTGTCGTCTGGTTCCCCCCACGAACACTCGAACGCACCCGCACACACACAACTGACCTCTCCAGGTCGCGTGTCTCCAGACTGATGAATGACGGCTCGTAAAAGACTGCAGGTTTGAATTACCTCTATCTTCATCCACACATCCACCTCAAACAAACACACACACACACACACATACCACCTTCTACCGCAGACAGAGTGTAGGAGAGATAAAGAGTCTGGCCAGACTGAGCGTGACATCATGACATCATTCCCCCCCACTCGTCCTTCTCTTCTTCTTCTTTTGGCTCTCCTCACAAAGGGGAAATGGTACCTCACTACAGGGATTTTTTGAAAGCCATCAAATAGCCCGTGTAGCTTCAAGCTCTGGTCACCGTAGTTAGAACCTTCAAAAAGCCACACTACAGGTTGATTGTGGTTGGGATGGTTAGTTTTATCTTGATGTTTCTCCCACTGGTTCCCTTGAGGCAGGAACCTGGCACAATTGGTTGGTGTGTTTCACAGTGTCTTGACACACCACTAATCTGTCTGGGATGTACAACCATTCACACATTAGGGCCTCGTTATTTTCATGTTGGCGTGGATTTTGGTCTAGTTTTTGGTCTGGCTGTTGGCCTGTTATTTGGTCTGATTTTTGGCTTGATTAATGGTGTCCAGGATGACTTACATGATGCAGCTGAGGAGGATTGTTGTGGCCAAGTGTCATTACAAATGGTATAGTTGTTAAGTAAGACCTTTAGAGAAGGTTTTGGGAGCTCAGGGCATGTATGGGTGCAGCTTCTGATTAAAGGTATGTTGGAGACACATATATAGTAAGAGAGGGACACATGGAAAAGACAGGATGGTGAGAGAAAGGAGGAGAGAGCGAGAGGAGGAGAGGAAAAGAGATACATGACATTCCTCCTCACTGGGGTTAACAACAGAACAAACAGGGGTTAGACAGTTGGACATTCTTTATCAGTCTGTCTGGAGGCATTCTTTACATGTGTCGCTTCGCAAATGGAGCCTCCTCCAGCTTCAAGTGGAGACCGAGCCCCTGCGACTTGAACCAGTGAACCCCTCTGCCCGCTTGCACATTCCTGTCAATTGGCTGAGTGGGAGCTAAGTCCCCCATCTAGCAAGGCTATAATGGGCTGCTGTGACTGGTAGCTATCGCTATAGGTCTCCATAGGGCTTTGCTAGTGAAAGGCTCAGTCCTGACCAAAGGGTGATAACTGTACCTGTGGGCCAGAGGAGCAACAGAGGACTGTACAGCTCAGTTTAAGAGGGCCATGTGTTACCATGTCAACAAGGTCTTATATAACCATCTTTGTCTGACTTAAGAGTAACATTTTGGGGTGCGGTGGGTCTGTTCTTGACAAAAGAGGTCTCATATTTGATAGCTGTCATCAGAATATGTGACCTGCCTGTTAAATGGCTGAAAATGTCTGACACACCAACCAAACCATCTCAGGGTGACTTATTTGTCCTTGCCATGTATAAAAACAAAAGACAATCACCGATCGGTGTCAACATCTGGACCTGGAAACAAGAGGTCACATATTTTGATAGCTATTGTCAAAATACGTGACCGCCATGTTACACTGATAGAGCCGTTGAAGGCCACACTGGTCCTGTGACCAGTAACTTTCCGTTGGCGTAACTGGTGGTGGTCGTGCTTTAGATGTCGATAGTGGTGTGTTTGATCCCAGCTGCAGGCATAGTCGGTCAGAAAGATTTATGAGAAGATAAATATGAAATGTTTATAAAATAGTGTTAAAACCCAGTTAGAAATATCTTTACTGTACATTAACTCACATCTTTTCACTTATAAAGTTTGGTAGTGCGTACCAAAATGTTTCCAGTATCGTATGTGCTGACTGTTGAGAGATGTAGATGAGACAGCTGATGGATGGCCTTGAGCAGCCTCAGTTCAACAGCCAATGTTGAACGAACGCATTACTGAAGTTTGTTCCTCGATGAAAGCTTTGCTATGTTCTTTCCATTAAACGAGGACAATTTATAGGGTGTCCTTCAGGCATATTCAAACAATCCTCTGTAAAACTAATTAAAGGCTTGAAAACTCAAGGCATTCTCACCCGGAACTGTTGACAATCACATGATTTGCATACAAATATTTCCTGATTAGAAGATACTTGTTGGAACATTGACAAGTCACCACTTGGTGAAAAGCCTAACAATGGGCCTAAATATTATGCATTTATATTCTGTCAAGATTCTTTTAGATTCAGGCTTTCACTGTTGTCAGCTTCTTTTGTGTTTGGGCCTGTGGTATGTTCTAAGGTTGTGTTAACCCTTCCCGTGTTAACCACAGCCTGTATTGAAACTACATTTCATCGAGCAAGACCTCCTGAAACACTGACAAAGACTTAAAGATAAAAGAGAGAACTTAATGCACTGTGTTTAAATCCCTGAGTAGGGTGAATCTGCGTAGAGACGAAGACTAGATGTTGCGTGTTGCTTTAAACACCACCTGCACGGTCCTGCTGGCCCCAGTAAAGTGATAGCTGGTTAGGACCACACATTCTCAACACAGTTCAGGTTAAGGTGTTCATTCAACCCTTGCTAGATGGCGAGACTGGGACAAAGCTTCAAAGTGTATGCTGTCTAGATTCTGCTGGGTCTGGCACTCTGTAAACCTCTCAGCTCAGAGAAGGGAAACCTCTCATATCCTAATCAAACGATCATTCCATTACCCTCCAATTTCAAAACCAAACAGCATTCATTGCAGTGTAATTTAAAACTCCTTTTAACTCAATTGGTCAAAATTCCAAACTGTCCAGTAAAGATTGCCATAACATTTGCTCATTGGCTAGTCACCTCTACATTTCAGACATCGAAAATATGTACATTTATATTTCTAGACAAGTCTGTGACGAGACTGGGACCCATTTCAGTCCGTTTTCAGATAACGGCTTGCTCTCTTAGGTGACAGTCTACAGAGTCCAGGTTAGAGGCAGTGGCACAATGACTCCATTCATGACTGAGGTAAAAATACCACTTTGCCACAGATGCCATCTCTCCTAGCGCACGCAGGATGTCCAGGAGAGACGCAATAATACGCTCAAGAAGAGAAGAAAAAAACATTGAGACAAAGCAGCGTTTGGGACCAAACCACAAAATGGAGGTCAGCTTTTTTAAACCACCCTGGGGATCTTGAGTCAGATGAATCAAATTTTACTCATGATTACACATACACACTCTATCCTGGTAATAGTGTGGTTATACCCTTGCTGTAATAGTGGGGCCTGCTTCGTAAGAACCCCTTCACATGGTTAACATTGCCTAGCCCTAATGGCTCGTTTTATTAGCCTCTCTCCTATTAGAGATGTCAGAAAGACAGTTGTGTGCTCACCCTCGCCAACACAAACACTATGTGACCTAGTGGAGTGTGGCACCACCTTGAAGCTTGTACAACCAATTGAGCATAATGCATTGCAGCTGTGGACAAGATGACATCAAAATACAGATCAAATGAAGACATCTCATATCCTTGCGTCCAAAGGAGGTGGTCTGTTTACTCAAAGGTCTCACATTAATTACTATAAATTGGTCATCGAAGCGTATTTGGAATGGGTGCCGCCCATCTCATCAGTGCGCTAGCGTGGCCGCGAGCTCTGTTCTGTTTGGACCAATGAGAAACAAGGACCATCCCACGGGCGCCATCCACCCTAATGACAGCACGGAGGAGGTCCACACGTCTGGGTGATATATGAGGCATTAAACGAGGACTACATCAATATTTGCAAATTTGAGGATAATTTCCATCGAGTCACCTGGGGTTGAACTGGATGGGCTTGGCATCTGGAGAGTCTGGCTCTTTCGAAAAAGGTTCCATTTTGCCTCTACTGTACACAGCTGTCAGGATGTAAAAATAGAGCATGTCAGAGAAAGGGGTCTGTGCCAGGTTGAAAAAAAGAACCCTGCCGACCTCTCATCCAACACCTTTCAGCAGATAGGAGACTCTCACAATTAATAGAGCACTAGCTCCCTATTGGTATTAACCTTTGCGAGTCAAGGCGATGCAGTTGGTCTAATCTCTCAGCCCTTTGGTGACACCGCCTCGAGAGTACCCTCTTCATTGGTATAGATGCGTCGATGCATACACACCGAACACAAACGCACACATGCTCACACACACATAAATAAACACACAGGCAAGCTCTCTTCCATGTTTCACTCTTTCTCACGCTCACCCGTGCTCCCTCTCCTTTACGTACACAGCCACCCACCCACACACACACACACACGCACACACACACGCACAAACCCACGCACACACACACAGTAGACCCGTGTCAGCAATGCCTGCTGAAGGAGCTGATACCCTTGTCTCTGTAGTGCGGTGCCTTGCTCTATATCTAGCCTGCCAAAGATCAAATAGTTGGCTGCTGCACCCCGGTTCTGTATCCAGGCACACATTGGATTTCATCATGGAGTGTTTATCTGGTAGCAGAGACTGACAAGAAGTAGTGACATTACAAGAGGGTGTTAGCCCCAGTGCTGCAAGCTAGTGTGTTACACCTTTACATAGCTTCTATGCTAGAAGCTATGTGAAGAACTTCTATCATACCTCCAAACCAGTAATACCCTGGTCTTCTATGTGGTCCGGAGTTAAAAGTGTCACTGTCAATACCTAACATACCTCAACACCAGACTGGTGCTCATCTGCGTCCACACATTACTCTCTGTAGTAAGGCTGTATCCATTTCGATGTTGTTAAAGGTTAGTTGGACTCTATGATAGGAATTTCTCATGTCTTATCAGTCAGGGGATTTCGAACAGCCCCAGCATTCACATGAAGCCACACACAGGACACTGCCCTATGGAGCTCCATACTGCCCCACCTCCCACACACCCCCACCCCCTCATCGCTCATCATTACCTCTCTGAGCCTTCCTACCCTCTGCTGAGGAAGATTGAGAACGAGTGGAAAGACAAGCAACACAAACACCCCACCCCACGTCCAACCTGAACCCTGTCACGAAGAGTCTCTAGTCTCTTTTGCTGGGTCTCTCTTGGTCTCTCTATCTTCGAAATCTGACTCGGTTTGAAAAACGATCAGACTAAATACTTTATGGAAAATGCTGTTTGTATTCCCCTGCAAAAGATGTAAACGTCCAGGAAGTGTCCGGCTAACAGACTCCATCCCTGTCCTGGTGTTTGTTTGTTGGTGCTGGTGGTACTGAGTTTGAACATGAAGTTGCTGACCTCTTGTAGCCATGTCTCTATGACTTAGTTTCCATATCTAGCTTACAGATGTTGCTTGTCTCGGTCTAATATGAGTCTTTGAATGATTATTAAAGCTAGTCTCACCAAGGATGTGAAGTAAAAGACGATAATAACACTCTTGGCGATAAATAATGAAGAACAATGCCACATACAACACACAATTGTTTCTAATGAAACATTTCATTTATGAAATGCACGCTAAATTTTTGCAATTTGTTTTGTATCATGGGATGAAAAAATAATAATTCAAAGTCGTTTTTCTTTAGTAATGCCTTGATGATGGTGCCCCTCACACATCTCTCTTCAAATTCTCCTGCAGAAGAATCTCTTCCAGCTCCTGGACTTCTTGGAGGTTTCAACCGAAGGCCTGGCGCTAGACTCCAACTCAAAACTGGAGGTGAACGATGAAGAGGGGCAGTCTGTCCCCTTGAGTTCAGAATTCATCTCTGCTCGTACGGCTCTGGCTTGTTCCTCTCTGCTGCGTCTGCAGACAGTCCTGCTGGGGAAGTTCTCCACCTCGATCTCTCCACCCTGTTGTCCTCTCATGCGTACCTTAGAGTTGGTCCTTGGTTGATTTCCTCTTGCTCTCCTATGACGAGCCTCTCTCTCCGCGATCCTGATGAGGTCCCAGACGTTCTCGTCGCTGGACCTGATGTCCTGGTGCCTGGTACATGTGGCCGGTTCTCGCACCTTCTTCCTCATTCTGGACATCTCTTCTCTCACTTCCTTCATCATCTCAATAACCCCCTGGTCCATCTCCCGCCTCAGGCTCTGGCTCTCTTGCTCGATGGCGTCCTTCATCCTCTTCCTCTCCTTCTCCACATTTTCTCTTTGCTCAGCGAGCTTCTCGGACATCTCTCTCTCCATCTTTTTCTTGATTTCTGTTTCTCGACGCTGTACCTCTTTTGCCATTTTCTCTGCCATCTCTTTTTCCATCTTGGCAATCTCTTTTGCCATTTTCTCTGCTATCTCTTTTTCCATCTTGGCAATCTCTTTTGCCCTTTTCTCTGCCATAGTTTTTTCAATTTTGGTAATCTCTTTTTCCATTTCCTTTGCCATCTCTTTCTCCATCTTCTCTGCCCTTTCCTTTTCCATCTTCTTGGTCATCTCTTTTTCCATTTTCTCTGCCATCTCTTTCTCCATCTTCTCTGCCATCTCTTTCTCCATATTCTCTGCCCTCTCCTTTTCCTTTTTCTTGATCATCTCTTTTTCCATGATCTCTGCCATCTCCTTTTCCATCTTTTCATCCGTCTCTTTTTTTCTCTTCTCCACCATTTCTCTTTTTTCCATTTCCAGTTGCTCCAGTTTGTTGTTCATCAACTCCACCTGCATCTTGGCCTGTCCAAGCAGCCCAACCACCTCCCGCTCCGAACACTCCACTCTCCTCTCTTTCTCTCTCAGTTTTATCTTCCTCTCCTCAAACTCTTTCTTCATATCCTCTCTCAACCCATGCTTTGTCTCCACGTCCTCCTCTCTCTTCCTCCATTCTCTGGACTTCCTCCAGTCCTCATCTAGCCCTGCTCCACCCATCTCCTGCCTCCACTCTCGTTTGAACTCCTTGAGTCTGGTCTTCACCTCTCGTTTAATGTTGAGGTTATTCTCATTCAGTATCTGCTTGATTGTTTCCACTTCTTGCATCTGAAAGATTGCTATCCTTTCGTCAAAGTACATTCTCCAACTCTCCATCTCGTGTGGCTGCCACATTTCCTTTACAGCCTAAAAGACACAAACAACCTCTCTTTAGAGTCCCTCCAAAAATGTATTAGGTAGAAAATCATACCATTCCAATTTTTTGGTGTGTTTTGTGCTATATCTTATTTGTTTTGCTGCGTCATTGGATTAATTGTGTGTAAACACAACACTTACCGTTGATCGCTTTTTACTCATATCTTGATAAAAGATTGAAAGTGAAGTTTCTAATGTTTGCAGTTTCTCAGTTGAATGTCATCAGTTTCTCATGCAGAAATGATTTCGAAATTTCTGAGTTAGAGAATCACCTATTTTCATGGATTAGAACTCTGCTTTATGACATCATAAAGCATCATGCATCATTGCTATGACTACTCTTCTATGCCAAGAAAACTATCCATGTCCTATGTGAACCCATTATGACATCATACATCTCTTGCTCTCTCTCCACCTGTCTCTCTGTCTCCCTCTCTCGTTCTCTCCCACACAAAAACACACACACACACACACACACTCACACACACACACCCATGTACACCTGGCAGAGGTATGTGTTCTGCACTTCCTGTTTTTGTTTTCCCTCACACGCACACAGCTGGTAATCTGGTTGTCAGAGTTATTAATAGGGCCTGGCGCTTGGCTACCACTCAGATGGCTATCCTTCCTATAACTTTCAATCTGTTTGCCCTTCACGTTCTCCTGCATGGCTCCTTGGCCCCATTTTACACCAAGCTATTGGGGAGTAGAAATGAGTGAGGAAGGCTTCCATCACAGCAACCAAGATTGGTCAGTGGTCCCAAATACTACATAATGACATCAATCCAGTATTCAAATGAAGCTGATTTATTCTTGTGTCAGATACAGAATATTGATGTTGTGTCAGTCTATAGAGAGAATCAGTGAACTTTGATCTGTGGTTAGTGTTTGGGGTTATCTGTTGCATGAGTGATTCACCGTCCTCTGTTGCAGTGGTCAAACTAGGGTCAACCAGGGTTAATGACACAGAGACAACCGGAGGTGTGAGAGACTGATCAGTTACACATGTAGTGTCTAAGAAATGTTCTGAAGAACAACTTCCTCCAGAAACAACCACTGGAGGGAGATTGAGCCTAGATCTATCCTCAGGAGATGGTATAATTGCACAATTCTTAGCTTTTCCCCTCGTTCTGTGAAATATTCTTCTCAGCCTCAAGTTATTGGTTCAGATTGTTCCACTTGCACAATGTTTTCAACAAAGCATGCCAATATCCACTAATGAAAGTCCTGATTGAGAAGCTGTTATGTGAGATTGTAAGATGAAACTGAGGGATGTATAAAGTGTCTGTCCCTCTTTGACAGGCCTTATTTCTGGTTATGCTCTTTTAAATCACCTATCACAGCAACGTTTTTGAAGAAAGGTCAGGAGGCCTTTTTTGGCAGTCTAGCAGTGGAGGAGTATTCAAAGTATGTCTCAGCCGCCGGTCCCTCCTGGGACAACAAGAATACCTCTGAAGGTACATGTCAGGAGTGAGTCCCGCCATTTAGACCCCTTTTAGGTTCCCCAGACAGCATGTTCTGCCCAGGATTTATTGCTATTTAGTGTTGTAATCCCCTGAAGAGCATTTCATTACGGTAATCAAAACCGGATTGTGGGTCAGGGGAGGGAAACAGGGCAGATTTATCATCCTCTGTGATGTCCTGTAAATGGCAGTGCCAAAGAGTCTCCCTGCCAGGCAGCCCGCTGAGCCTAAGCAGGGCTGGACGAGTCATCCAGAGGGGCCTGGAGGAGGATGCTCTGTCGGCCAGTCAGGTGGGGCTCTCCTTTTGTTACCCGGCTGTCCGGGGTTAGGCTGCGGAACAAGGTGTGGCAGGGCCTCCAAAGTAGCAGTGACAGACAGAGCCAGGGCCCACACCCCTGGGGAGCTCATCGCTCTGGGCCGGACTCCATCTGTTGAGAGCTTTCTTGGCAACTGGCTCCCGACATATGAAGGTGCTTAGTGTAAGGCCTCGAGGGGGAGAGGAGGGATGGAGGTGGGGAGGGATGGAGATTGGGTGGAGAGGGGAGCTGCATGCATGTTAAGAGCAGCAGGGGTTGGATGTAGTGTTGACAGGCTGGCTGGCTTCCAGAGGGATATGAAATCTCCGTCGTGGTGCGATGTGATAGACATGCTGTAGATGATATACACATTTCCCTCAGCTCACATCCGTTCTGCATTATCGGTTTGGAGGGTCCACATGAGCAGTTTTTCATGCTGATCAGATGGATGTGGAGATGTCTGGCACGATTGGGTCATTAGAAAGACTTACAACAAGTGTTGTATGGCTGAACAAAGTCGTTGTTTAAGCTGAAAGTCTTAAGCTTTAAGTTATCAATGGTTTGAGGCCTGGGTGTGTAACAAGATCTCTATCCACTAAGTATTTGTCTCTCAGAAACATTTCCAACAGTCCTATGGAACATGTTTTTCAACCCAACTCAAGTTTGGGAGTGATCAACACACAAGATGGTCAGCCTCGACCTCTTTTGACCTTTTAATGATCTGTCTATTTCAGGAGCCTATACCTGTGACCCCAGTAGTCATAATTCAGTCGGTGAACAACTACTTCCTGTGCTAGTTTAAAAACAAACAATGCTTGTGATGACTCCTCAAAGGATTCATCCATTTTAGTTATCCCATGATGCAACAGTCCCCAGACATTGATGGCTCTTCCTCTCTAATATTTACCCCAACCTGTTTTTTGACTTGCTTACTGTGAACATATTGTTGCTTATGTTACATTTGTGGACAATTTATTGGCACAAATGGAAGATGCATTTAAAATATGTTCTAAGATTACTGCCTTAAAAGCACCCATCGACATGAGAAGTAACATACAAACATAATAACTTGTTTTGAAATCCTTGCTGTTAGTTTTATTTATCATAACAAGGATGATGTGTTCTTTTCTTTTCAATCTTTGCTCACCCACAGGCTGAAGTTTGGCATGGTGAAACCTCTAGCGGAAAACAAGTCAAAACATTGTGCTAGAAACCGCAACCAAGTCTCTGGCTGCATTTCTGAGAGTTTCCTCAATCTTCCTATTTCCATAGAAAAGCGATTGACGTGTTTTACATCAAACTTGCTGGCTTCCAACCAACAAAGAGAATCACAAGAGAGTATAACAAATGGAAACAGTCAGTCTGGAAAAATAATTAAAAGAACATCATGTTGTTGTTGCAGCTCACCTGCATCATCGTTACCTCTGCATTCATCAACATTAATTCAAGTGTAAATCACCTACAAAATGGAAAGATCAACCCATATACCTGAGCTTGGTTCATTTAAACCCCTCAACAGTTCCTTTAACAACCCCATAACCCCACAGCATGGAGAAACACATAATAAAAAGCTGCTGTGAAAACAAAGTATCCCATGCTGTGATTGTCACAAAATATTCTTACATACTGTTGATTCACTTCACTTTCAGCACTGAATACAGGAGCAAATCATCAAAACCCAATTTCATGTAAACCTAAAGGTAATTACTGAAACTTAGAGGAAATAGGTTTGGCATGAGCGCTCCCTGGCTCTGTCTGCTGTTCTCACTAAGTACACCAGGGTTTCACTCAGTGAGGATCATGGTGCGGCTGACGCTAAGACATGCCGGAGCAGAGGGAGAATGTGTGCTAGCCGTGCCCCACGTTTGCCCATCTGTGAAAACTGGGAAACGCACTGCGCAACCAAGACTCTGGTTCTGTAAACTGTTAGAACGCTAAGAACAACAAACAGAACCAGCCCGGATGGCAAGCCGGTCAAACCCTCGGGGTTGAGAAGGTCACGCGCCATGTGCTGCCGCTTTCTCTCCCTTTGGCAAATTAGTCTCCATTTATTTGTACACGCTAATAGTGACTGCAGTGCGTGACAAGCACGTAGACAGACACTCCAAAAAATGGCTGCACCTTCACAAGTATGTCCTGGAGGCACAGAGGGAGCGGGAGAGAAAGGACCTCATTGATTGTGTTTAGTGTTGTTATCTTGACCTGTACAACAAAGTGACGTGATGTAAACCATTGGTAGACTTCTGGTTTTATCTGAAATGACAGAGTCACAGTAAACATCTACACAGCATGACCAAGCTTATTCTAGTTCTCCATCTTCCACCTAATTACTCAACGTGAAATTGATTATAAAGGGCAAATTAGAGGCGGTATAAGCACCAATTACACCGATTAAAGGAATCGATAAATCAATTCTGACAGGTAAGGCTATTATTCTTTCTCTTGATCAGTATGTGAAGAACTTAACCTAATAAATTGGCTAGTGTATTTGAGGTTGTGAAACGTAGGAGGATGGCGAGCTCTGGTTTTTACCACAGTCAATGTTTCTGACAGGTGATTGCTGGAACAAATCCTCTCGAACCACATAGCAAATAACCTGCCATGGGCTGAGACATGTTCAACTGGCTGTTTTATTAGTTTGTGTTTTAATATGCAACTAATGGCCGTTTGTCTGCGAGGTGTTTAAGGGCCTCGCTAAGCTCTGTCACTCACTCCCCTGACCTCATCGTGTTGCCGATCAGAGGCAGGCGTCGCCAATGCTGACGCCATGATGCTGCACAGGCCCTTCTCACATTCAGGTAATTTAAAGGAACGCAACTTGGTTTCTCTCCCCCATGGAAACAGTTTTGGAATACTATAGGGTCCATGTTCCAAAGTTCTTTCTCCCTCCCTTTCTCTTTCCCTCTCCGTCCTCTCTCCATTCTTGCTGAGGTTCATGTCAAGAGTTTGTTGTGTAATCAGCAGGTTTTGTCCGGTGAGGGAAGTGCTTTAGACAGTGTGAATTATACTGTAACAATTTCAACTATATTCATCTGTATATGTATATAAAATATACATGTATAACACTTTGACATTACAAACCACCACACTAACCCCCTGAAACTTGAGGGAGCACCAAATTAACCTTGCAGCGAGAGAGAAAAAAAATATATTTTGGCTCCTTGGCAAAAGGCTTTACGAGTGCGTGTGAGGATGTGGTCATGTGTACTGGAAGCTTTTTTTTTCATGGAGGTCGTATCATAAAAATAAGCTTGCACTCTATCTCCTCTGTGCATTGAAAACATTTCTCTTTGGCACCCTCTCCGCTTTGGCAGCACTCCTAAGAATATCAGCAGGAAGCTATCATATCTACAATGGGTGGCCACCATTTGACATCTGTACAAAAAGATAGCCATATGAGTGAGAGAACATTTGGACCTGCCTGTGTAACTGATCTTGGCAATTGAATGTTTCATCTAGGGTTACTTTAACACTTCAGTATTCTCATCTAAAAGGAAACAATGTGCCGTTTGAGTCCAATCTGTTTTGGCTTTTCGATATCTCAGGGTCAGGTGTTGTTCATAGTGTTCAGGGGACGGAGCGTGGTGGAAGGAGTATGTTTATCATATGTGGCCAAAAGTCACATGTAGTTCTGTGATATGGCAGGTTCAATCCAATACCACAAGAAACCGTGTTTCGTCGTTTGAATGTATTTGGCTGCATCCAAATTTAAACAGAGGAGGAGGGTAATACTGTTATTGGCAGAAACACTTTGGAAGTCAAACAAATTTATTGCACGTAACCTCTGGCGCCTCAGTACAGGAAGGGTTGCCGATAGGGTGAAGAACAGGAGAAAACAAAAGCAAAACAATCAACTTTCTCAATTCAAGATCCTGCGAGGCAAGCAAAATAAAACGTGGAGATGTGGGAAAACGTCAAAACAATGTTGGGGAGGGGACTATGATTGGTACAAAACACACACACTGGCCCAGTTCATGTTTGCAGGCTTACCCTTGGAGATGGTCTCAAGGAAACACCAACTGAATCCAAACACTGATGATCCAATGAAACGTCCAGAGATAAGTTGAAAAGCGAGCCAGAGAAACTGAGCAGTCCTGGGGAACTTTGAGGGTCATTCACACTTTCAGTTGGAGGCTGGTCAGCTGGCTCACCTGACTCGGTCGTCTTGTGCAGGCCTCAAAAGGCATGCCATTTTAACGAGTCAACATGCCCGACATTGAACTGCTTGGTCCACCTGTCCTACTGGCAATAAGGATTGGTCTTATTTTTATACTGATCGCTACATGTCTTCTCAGCTAGGCATATTAAAAGCAGTGGAGCAAGGTTGGGAAGAGGGAATCCATAGTGGTGTACAAATATGAATTACTGAACTATGTGAACATTTTTATATCCAGTTTTATGACGAATGTCAAATGAAGACTTGACTCATTTGGTGGCTTCAGAAGTCCAATGTTTTCTCAGTGAGTTGTTTAACAAAGCAGGTGGGAGATGAATCAGCACTGCAGATGGAGGCCCGGTTCCTATAGAGATTCACATGGAAATGGATATGGGATTCACAAATGTTTCACCATCCCCTTGTTTGTGTCTGGCAACATGAAAGACAAGAATGCCTCTAACGCAAAGGGTCCCACGGGAATTGGTTGCCATGCATGGTTGCCTTTTTTCAAATATTTACTTTTTCGGTGCATAAAAAGTGACAGATGCCAGAAGGGTCGCAGTACACATTTGTTTGGCTCTATGACCAAGTCGTTCTCTCCCTGTCAGTTTGTGTTTGAAATTTGCTTTTAAGTTATTTTTCAGCTCGGAAGCTCTCTTAGGAAAGGGGTTTCAGTGAACTATATTTCATCCATGTGTTTGTTGAAATTAGTATTCCCCATTCTCCTTTTTGCTTGTAATCATGTAAACACCACAGATGGCCCTTGTTTGGATGTATAAAGGCGAGGACAATTCTGTTTCATAAAAAAAGAGGGTCTTTTTGTCAATAATATCTCTGGATGGTTTTGCCCAAATCTTTTCAAATAAATGACAAGTCGTGGAGGACATGAAAAACAGCATTGGATATTGTAGTCAGTCAGAAACATTTAAAGTATATCTAAATCTAGTTTGTGGAAACTTAATATATCAAACAGCAGTTCCTTAAAATGATTTCTGGCTACAACTAAGCCATTTGTATACTACTTCTTTTTCAAATAAGCCCATTTGAGTACGTTGGGTGAATATAGCATCAAATACTGTATCAGCAAGATTAATTCCACCACAGTGAAGTTCTGTACATTGTACGCTACCTGACACAGTGAAGTGGACTGTGAACATTCTTGAGCTTGCTGGCAATAAGCCCTCCATTAAAGGATTACCATGGTGACAAGATGGACAAACCCCATGTCTGTCTGCTTTTGGCCTAACACCTTACGTTCCTACCAACAGGCCCTGTGGGTAGGCCTGGATGGAGAGGCTAAGGTGGAACCAGACAGACTATGCCTTGTTCAGCTTATCAGATCTCTCCAGCTCCATCCTTCATGTCAGGGGAGTTGGAGGAGGGGAGGGATGGACAGAGTAAACCAGGACTCTACCCTGGCCCTGTTCACGTCTCTGCACTGAAGGAACACAATGTCTTTTCTCACATCACACAGGCTCTGCCCTGGCAAGAGAGCTAAGAGGAGTAAGACACTGTGAGGGCGAGGAGCACACATGAACTCTATCTGCTGCTAACTGTGTGTGACGTCCTGTTTTCAACACCACTTCAAGGCATTTTTTGGTTTGAGACAGTTAACTTGTGGGGAACTACACTCTGCCTGCTATGGTTGGGAGGAAGGATTGATTGAATCGGCCAAAGGCTGGGAGCCATAAGTGGACACATTTACGGCTGGCTGTGTGTTCTCCTCCACATAAACACAAACACACTCTGACTTGATACTGTGATACGGGTGTTGTTGATTCCATAGGCGGTCTGAGTGTTTGGAAGGGTGGGGTGAGGGGGGCATGATGTCATGCTGCTTTCCCATATTCGGTCGAGCAGGGGCCATTAGCACAGAAGAACATACAACATGACAAATGACAGCGTGCTGGCAGGGTTGGAGATGAAGAACACAAACATCGCTTGCCAAAGGAGAAATTAGCCGAGTAAAGTAAGAAGATATGGCGGCGCTCCATCCTTGTCTGTCTGACGTATGAGGTTGGCCCGCGCATCCGACGACTGACGATGACGAAGGGGACTTCATCAGCGACTTTGGGGCGCATATATCACGGGTGCCGTCAAACGGGGGTTCCAAGCATCGCTGCTAAATGAGCCCGAGCTAATTGAGGCCGCAATGCTATCTTCTCCCAGCAGAGGATTGGGTTACAGTTGGGATTGGGTCAGTCTAGGCTACAAAACCAGAGTTCTGCTGTGTGAGGGGATAAACTGTGTCCACTGATGCTCTGTACACAGCCCTTGTCAGCCCCTGCCCCCACGCTCGTGTCAGCCCCTGCCCCCACGCTCGTGTCAGCCCCTGCCCCCACGCTCGTGTCAGCCCCTGCCCCCACGCTCGTGTCAGCCCCTGCCCCCACGCTCGTGTCAGCCCCTGCCCCCACGCTCGTGTCAGCCCCTGCCCCCACGCAGGCCCTGCCCCCTCTGCTTGTGGAGATAGAAGCCCTAAAACCCTGGCCTGCTGTTGGGCACCAGGCTGATCGGATGATTACACAAACTAACAGTTACAAGGGGATCTAAACATGAGAAGGTAAGTGCAGTGATTGTCTCCGCTTGACTTAACCACGTGGAGATCCTTCCAACCAGGCTATTCTACATAGTTTGGTGCTTACACAGGGTCAGTCAACCTGCTGATTGCAAATAGAAATGGAGGCTTACATTACACATAGAACACTTCAATGTGACAAACCTGATCAAAAGGATTGGGTGGATGATCTTGTGAATGGTGCAGAAGCTCGAAGAATATCGTCTCGGGATATTTCAGTCTCAGAGTCGTTTTTGTCATGAATGCTGGCCATGAATGACCTATTAGCAAATTGTAATATACAGGGGGGAACCACTGTGTTCTCACTGCAAATCACTGATGTATACATGAAACTTGTTATACACAATGATCACAGTAGCATACATCAGCAGCATCACTGTATTGCTTTATAAATGGCCAGACTGTACTACACAGGGGGGAACCACTTTCCTTGGGCCTCCAGACATTGTCTATGTAGTGCAAGAATTCACGTTTTTTTAGGGGTGGGAAAATAATAAATCAATAATTTTAATAAATATATATGAGAGAAAATATAAGTTGTGCCTTTCTGCTCGGCAAGCACACCCAATAAACAGCAGAACTAGATGAACTTTGAACTATATTTTCCCCAGGAGTTCTACAGTGGCACCAATCCAAGAGTACTCAATCACAAAAGCTTCTAAGGACCTCACGTCTTTAACACACGTCTTTCTTCAACTTTCTGACCACAAGCTTTTGTTTTAGCCAGTTTCCTGGATTAATGAATGTTTTGTCTTCTATGTTACCATATCCCTAGGCCATATTCAAAGGTGTTATCAGGCATGTAAAAATGTCAAGAAATTCATTTTCACTTTTGCTGTTTTGTATTTGTCTTGGCGACCCAGTTCCAGATCTTCTGAATCTTCTCAGCAGAAAGTAGGTTTCCATGTCCCCATCAGTTACTCATACCTTCCATTCCCGCTTTGACGCTGCCACATTTGGGCAATCAACTCTAGGACAAGAAGAAATCGCATCCTCAATCAAGGGTTCACATCAAAGACCACTGTGATGTGATTGACAGGCAAGAATGTCTTGTACCTTTCCTTTAAACTTGTCCTGAACTTCGTGCATGCAAGTATGGATGGGGTGGGGTGGAGGGATGGAGGAGGCTACTGTGACAGGGGACAGAGCCCAGTGCCCCCTGGCGATAGGGTTGAGTTCGTCGTCAGACTCGGAGCAGGATAACGAGGAATGGCAGCCGGCTCAGCCTAATGGCCTAAGGGTGTCACTCCTCAAGCCCGTCTCACCCTGATGACATCACCCCTGCAGGCATGTGCCACAGCAGGCTGTTTAGAGAATCCATCAAGACGTCTGCTACAGCAGGAGTGGGTCTGAGGTGCTGGGGGACAGACTAAACATACCAGAGCCTCCCTCCAGCTCTCTCTCTCAGCTCCAGGCCTGTCCCCCCTCCCTTGATCCCTTTCAGCTCCAGGAAGCGGTTAGCCATGGTGATGGTGAGACAACCTGAAACAAGGTGAATGTGTTTGGGTGTCTGCTTTGTTTCCTGTCTTCTCTAGTCTTTATCTCTCTTTAAAAAGGAGAGGAGTGTTCACTTATTTTGGCACATAGGCTTTCATTTTCGAATTTCTTCCTGGGGAAATGTGTTCTCTTTATTTGTTGCCTCAAGGACGTCTGTGAGTGAGTTTACGCTCTGAGCTTATTAGACCATGTCCCAGCTGAAGGACCCTTATGGATTAAGTTGTAGGTTAAGACAATTCTCCCACCTCTGAACACACACACACACACCTAGATTAGCATAGACACACATCCAAGCAAACCCAACATCATTCTCATAACTCATTCACTAAGTGTGAAAAATGAAGTCATCTCAGTGAGGGGAAACACAGCCATTGTGTGTGCGTGTCCATGCCTGCATGTGTGTGTATGCATGGAGTCTCTTTGAGGCCCTAACAGACTCTAATGGCCCTAATGCAGGGTCTTTCAGTTGGAGCTGGGAATATGACAGGTCTGGCCCCTGGCCCCCAAACAGAGAATACCCTGGCCCTGACCCACATTAGCACTTGCAAATGGGCCACACAGATGCCCCATTAATATGGGATGGCTGGCTCAAGTCCAGCATTGCCATGACAAACTAAGAGGGATTAGGGCCTAAAGCACTGCTGTGTCCTCACATTGGTGCCCTGAGTGGATTGCACAACCATGTAATTAATGCACATTTGCCTTGTTAAAGGAACGGGTAAATACTAAGGGTGTGAAGCTATTGAAGCTGGCCTGAATGAATAGCTTACGTCTCTTTTAGGGCACTGAGACTGAGTCGAATTGAACGCTCTCTTCCTCTGCTCTTCTTGAAAACGTGAATTCTCAGTTCTGGTTGTTTTAAAGTGACTTCTCAGTCCTGACAGGCCCGCTACAATATTTTCCCAGAATTTATGCTCAGGCAATAATTTGGAATTGCAACACGCGTTCAAGGTCAAGTGGCAGCCGAATAAACGTTGAATTGAGGCGTCCCTCCGTAGGCTGGGTTTGGACAGCAGGAGGAACACAGGCCAGGTTCCCATCATATTGGCTGCAGCTCTGAGGTCTCTGAGGCCTGATGCTAGCCATGCAGGCTTAACTGTCACTGGTTAGGCGATTATCACATGCAGTCAGACTGGGGGTTGGGTCGTAAGACCCACTTGGGAAGGCAACGGTTAAAGAATGGCTGTATTCTCTTCTCTTGAAAGCGGGTTTGTTTTCTCATGTAGAAAAAAAAAAAAAAAAGGTCAACGTTTACATTCCAGCGAGAATTCAGATCAGAGATTACGCAATTTAATTAAGATGCTGTAAATATGAACAGCTTGTGTGTTTCCTACCACAGATCCACAACTGCTGTTTGCTGTGAAAAGACACAGCTGTGCCAGGAATATGCTAGACTTTGCTGACATGAGAGGAAGTCCTTTCTAATAAGGAAACAAACTGGATCATATTTAACACTTGATCGAGTATATGAAGTGAGGTAATTCAGACAGAGGTCTGTACAGTCCGTGCCAAGTGAATATGTACAACGATACAGTAGTTTGATTTACTTCATCGTAACTGACATTAGTGTATTCAAACTTACACTGTATTGCTCAATGATGTTTCTTACATACTCACACGCACATTAGGATACGGTAACAGGCGGCCATATTTTAGGACAGCGGCGTAGTATGTCAGCCGTAGTTCCCAGAAATGTTTGCACATGCTTTTTGTCTTGGGTAGCCTGAGTTATTCTGAGGGTTTGTTATCTTGGGACTCCTCGATGCATGAATTCACACACACCCCTTCTCCCCCACACAGCAGGACGAACATCATGCAGCCCCCGCTATCACAGAATACACATACTCCATCACACGCGGCAGGGTGTTTTGGATCACAAGGAAGTGATGAAGCTCTGGATGAAGATAGAGCCCATCCCCTAGACCTTGGATGTTACAGTGACTGTCTAGAACAGGACCTGACCTGTGACTCCTGACACTTGACTCCTGTGTCTCTCACCATTGCAGAGTCCCCAGGCCTGGCTTCCTGGCTGCAAAGGACACATTCCTGCTGTATCAACTCATTCTTGGATTTCAGTTTTGTTTTCCTGAAAACATGGAGACCTCTCTCATATTGGGTTTTTGACAGAAACTGCAGTTCTACACCATATTGTGTCTGTAATAGGGGGAACAGAGAACATTAGACACTGTTTATCTTTCCTTAGTATTATAGGGTATGTTGACAGTTGATGTAACAAAAGGAATAACATGTCTACAGAGTGTCAAATCGAGTCATATCTTATTTTATGAGCTTTGTTTTTATTGAAAAGAATGTAAGAACACATTTTGATTCCTTCATCTGTTGGAAGATGGGTGAAAATAAAAGAGAATGGAAGAGAGATGAGATTAAACTTCTCAATGAAAAACACACTCTTACCGGAGTAACAGCATTGTAAGTGCAAGTATTACATAATAACAACCTGACCAATGTGTGTGTGTGTGTGTGTGTGTGTAGCAGAGGGAAACAGGAACAGACAGCAATTGAGCATACAGGGGCAGGGCTACCACACAAGTCTGAGGTCAGAGAGCCTGTAAACCGATCCTCTTTGCCTGAGCACATCCTCTGTGCTGGGGTCCCTCTGCACACACACACACACACTTGGCCATACACACACATTCCTTCCTTTGCACTCTGCGAGGGGGAAGGCGGAGAGTGTGCTGGAAGTTTGGTTCTGTTCCTCACTGAGCCTCACTCACTCCAGTCTCTCTTACGCACACACACACACACACAACCACAGGGAAACCGGCAGAGAGAGAGCGAGAGGGAGGAGGACGAGCAACGAGACCGAGGGAGGTCTGACGACACACACCACAGCCACTGCCGCTTGCTATTTAATACGCATTAAAATATACTGTACATGCATACACACTCGCTACGTCAGTTTACTGGACAACGATATCCTCACCGTGTAACAGCCCGGCACAAGAGCGCTGACGGACTTTTCAACAGAGGAGCGCAGGATCCGGCACGTTCGTGTGTGTGTGTGTTTGTGTATGTAACGAGAGAGAGCGTGTGGAAGTGTATGTGAGCACGCCGGAGATGCCCTCCAGACGTTCACCAGGCAGGAGGTCCAGCGCGAGGATGGACGAGACACGCTCCACGTCAACGGTGTTTCTCACAGCCTTCTGATCCGATACCGGACCCAAAAACACTGACAACCCCCCCCACCCCCACCCCCACCCCCCAACCCCCACGGATCAACCGGTCCCTCCGAACGCAGACAGAACCAAGACAAGGACGTCGCTTTTTAACCTTCACAACCCCCCCCCCCCCCCCCCCAACCAACCAGGTGTTATGTTGCGGCACATGTACGCCTGCCACTTGCTCTCATTGGCAGCTCTGCTGTTGGTGGTTGGCAGCAGTGGCGGGGAGCAGAGAAGAGGGGCGGAGGGCAGTGCCAGCAGCACGGGGCAGGGCGGCGCAGGTGGCGGCGGCTCGGGCGGCAGCAGCAACCGGAGGTACCACAGGGTGCAGCATGGACAGTGCACCTACACCTTCATCCTGCCTGAGGGCGAGGGCAACGGAGGTTCCTGCAGGGAGGGGAAAACGGGTGCCGTTCACAACGCCAACGCGCTCCAGAGGGACGCGCCGCCGCTCGAACCCGACCTCTCCACCCAGAAGATCCAACACCTGGAGCACGTGATGGAGAACTACACCCTATGGCTGCAGAAGGTAAGAGATGGAGCTGGCGTTGTGAGGCGCAGATTTGAATGTGTCTTCAGTCCCTGTGTGACGAGGTGCCTTTTTGTCCGCTTGAACACTCGTTGAGTACAAATGCACACGTGTTTGCGTCCACGTGTCTGCGCGTGTTTTGGTGGCTGTTTGGTTGAAGTTAAGGGCTGTCAGGTTGTGCTGTGGTCATGTCTGGGGGTGTTGTTTGTTTAAGTGTCTTCGTAAGAACATCTGTTGGATGTGTGAGTCATTAAGCATCAAGAGAATTGTGTTTTATTGTGGTCATCTCAAAGTGCCTAGAGTTTTTGTTAAGGACATCTATGGTTTTGTGGTTGGAACATGTATTCATTATGGCACGTTTTTCTTTGTGTGGAATAGACAGGACAAATACAAACTCTCTCTTTAAAACTCTCTTTATAAACTTGAATATCAAGTCTGACAGACAACAATAAGGCTGGTTAAAATCTATGCCCTCTTTTCACATGCAGAAATACCAGATGTTCACAAAATAATTGACCTCTACAAAGTAGTGTCACAATTACAAAGAATACGTAAGTGTTTGCATGAACTGGATGTGCTTGTGTTTCCCTCTTCACCCTGAGCAAATTCCTCACATGTCCAGTTCCGTTCCGTGATGCGGCTGTCACAAAGCGCTGTTGGTTATTTGTCAGTCATCCATAGTTCTCAAGTGTGCTGTCTTTTTAACGACAGGAAGTCAGACAGAGACCCATGGGACAGACTAAGAGAGAGAGAGAGAGAGAGAGAGAGGGGGAGGGAGAGAGAGAAAGACAGAGAGCGGGGAGAAAGCTCCTTCTATATATGTTCTCCCTCCATACCATTAGTCCATCTTCTGAAGATGGAGAGAAGGCAAAATGGTGTTGTCATCACCAACAGTATTGTCACAGTACATGAAGAGTGCACTGAATGATGAGTATACATGAGGTGCAAAGTACAGTCCAACAGTTGGATGAAACCACAGAGAACCCATGGATTTAAAGCACTAGACTTGGCACTGTCAGCAATGTCAGGATAAAAGGTTTGAAGCATTTGAGAATATTGAGGGGCAATGCACAATAACACATCTGAAAGAGAAAGAACATTCAGAAAAAATAACATTTCGAAATATACTTTTACTCATTGATTTGAAAAACGTTGTCTAATTTCTCCTAATATTTTTATTTTATTTAAAGAAATATATTATTTGAGAGAGAGCCGTGGTCTGGTGTTTCCCATGTTTTAAGGTAACAAGAGTGGAAATTAATATAAACCTTTGGTAATAATGAGACATCGTATTACTGAGCATGGACAGTGAGACCACTTTATTTATTTATGAATTCAGATAGGTGTTTATCGTTATGAATATGGTTTCGCTGTGATGTTAATGACTTAAGAGTTGTGAGGTCATGGCTGATAGCATTTGGCAGCAGAGTTGCTTTCTTAAGATTTGAGACTCCCCGTCTCCAAGGAGCTAGGCTATCTCCCTGAAATGAATACATGAATCAAATAAACAGACGCTAAATTCGGAAAACCAGCTATGCTGTACTTTTCACAATATTGTTACTCTCGAATAAGATTAGGGGGGCCAATCTGTGATAAATTGCTTTAAGTGTAATAGTTTATTTTTGTCTGTAAAAAAGTTGGCATGGGGCGAACAAATAAATGCCCTTGTACAATGCACAATGGATTTGATGGATTACTCTGGAATTGTGGGATTAATTGATCTGAACCTTGTCGATATTCATTAGCTTGCTGTGGGCTCGTTAGCAACCCGAGTGGCCCCATTAAAATTGTTAGGGGCTGCAGTTTCCAAACAGTCGGTGTATTAGTGCTTTTCATCCAAGTTCAGGTTGACAGAAAGCGTCGTTAATGAGCGGTTGCCCACGCGTTTTTACAGAGAGCTACAGAGTGAATTGCAAAGTGAATCACGTGGAATGCCGTTCACATCAGTTACACCTATGGTGTCATAGTTTAGCAAAAGATCTGACCACTGAGGCACATTTTCGAGGCTTTTTGGTCAGAATCTTTATTTTTAAATCACCCGCTCATCTATTGTTTAGAAAGAGGTATTTGTGTGGTGAAAATGTGTCTGAGACTTTAAACGAGCGCTCCAAATGTCTGTAAGGGATAGCCGATGTAGCAAAGAGAATTCTGGGTGTTCCTGTAGGTTCTTCCGATGGACCGTGGGTGTCAGCTGCAGTCATGGGTGAAACAACAGTCGTTTTATCTTCGTTCATTCCCAACGTTCTTCACCAGTCTGCGATTCCACAAATGATACTATAAAAACAGGCCAGCGGCAAATTTGCAGACTGGAGTTTTGACGAATGAGAGCTTTAGAAACCCAGTTCCTCACATTTGAGACTGGGAGCACGCAGAATCATCTGCCATCACCCCTAATACCATCATGTTTCTTCCCTGACACCCCAGAGTTCTCCACACACCGCAGACATTTTTCAATGTGGAGGCAAAGAAATAAACATGTCTGATACACCCGTGTCTTAACACATACCACTGAAAGCTTGATACTATAAAATTTGTATTTTACTCAAAATGTAGGGCAATTCTCTCTTTTAAAAGTGCAAAAGAGCAAAAAAAGGAAATGCAGCAGTAATCTCACTAGCAGAACTGGAACAGGCATATTGAAAGGCAGGCCTCAAGCACACAGTGATCATTCCACCTACTTATGACTAGCATCAGGACACAGTTAACATCAGACAGAAGATGAAGTGCCCTATCCTAGTCAGCCCATCTGTCTCAATAACACACATACAGACGGCTTGTCAAAGGGAGAGCAGGCCCTGATACTACCCCAGCCACCCCTGATGAAAGCATCCACACAGGACACCCTCCTACTACTACCTGCAATGCATGGGCACAGGTAGAGGGTGGTGGGGTGAGGAGGGTTGGAGATGGTGGAGGGGGGGGGGTAGCAGCTAGTGAGGGACACATTAACCATGCTGGGGTCTCCCCCTTCATGGAATTCAATTCACCCAGAGCAGAGCAGGTCCTGATAACATTCCTGTCCAGTCAAAGGTGCTGTCTGTTTGACCAAGGATTACCTCTCCAGCAGCCCTGGTAGGAAAAAGAGAGAACTGGATGAAACTGCCTCTGATCTTGGAGAATTTGTTGCCGTAAACTAGCCACTTAAGGCATGGTACACCCCCTATCTCTGCTCCACTGGCCCTCTGGCAAGTTTGTGCAGATAGAGCTTATCTGTAAAGGAACAGTTCACTCAAATCCAAAATGTTGATAAAACATGCAAATGCATATTTTACATGGACTGATTAACTTTAATGAAATAATTTGGAAATTAATATTAAAGGTCAATTCATGAAGACTTTTATATGGGACTGAGATCATTAGCCACAGGATATGTATTAAAGATATCCTTTCCACTTTCCAGTCTTTCAAGGACAGATAAAACTAAGGCTAAGGTCTGCACCAGGGAGCCAAAAAGAGGCCTCTTCTCGTAAAACTGGGAATGATAGATGTTCACACGCCTGCTCTTAGTGGAGTCAGGAGAACGTGCTCTAGGCCCATGTATCTTGGAAAGGAAAGCATCCGCCAAACTAAGCTGTTGAATTACAGGAGGAGAGAGTGGATATCAGTGCTATCAAGTCCCTGCGAAATTCCAATTGTTCTTAGTCTGAAAATCGTGATTATAATCTCTACAAACATTAGTATGCCCAATAGAAGACTATAACAGCCACCCTCCTATGCATACACACACACAAGCCCCAATATGGTAATTTGGTGAAGTGTGAGTATCTTTTTATGCTATCATGCTATCTGAGGGCCACACAACATGACTGGGGAACCAAGGAAAGAGCTGGCTATTTCAAGGACCGCTTCCTTTCTATCAAAGTTTGTTTTTGCTGATAATGCAAGCCAACACTAACAATCGGATGATGCAGAGCGCTGGTGGACGCGCAACAGACTAAAAAGCTCTTCCTTCCTGTTCCCCCGAACTTAAGACCTTGGAAGAAACTGTTCTACAGCTGTCCTCTGAAAGATTAATCTTTGTATTGCAATGATGAAGTAGTTTTGCAAAGAGAATATAAAACAAGCTATGCCACAGTATTTCCACATGGATGTGAACATCGAGGCTGACATTGTTAATGTTTCTGACTTTCAGCAAAAGGGGCGTTTAGTATTTTTGTCACAGTCAATATGGCAGCACCCTTTGTACCAAGCTCCTTCTCCAGAAGTCATATTTCAATGCAGTCGTTAGCTCAGAAAGCCGTTAGACATCTTGATGTTAGACAGAAAGGCCCTCCTTAACGCTGAGTGCCAGGGGTTACGAAACCAGGATGAATGAGGGAGTACATTTTGGGGATCATTTTGCCCGCGGCAGTCTTGACTCAGTTAGTTAGCATCATGCATGCAAGCAGTCCCACTTCCTGCATTCGCTTAATGAATCTCCCCAGTGGGTGCTTCAGCACAGGATTTATTCAGCTTTAATTGGAATATTATTTTTGTATTTGGCTAGGTGTGTCTGGCATTTATTATGCTCCTAGCTTCAAACTTTCCTCTTCCTCGGCTCTCCTCACCAGGCCTCGTATGCGTGGAATAAATTGAGTATTTCCTGAGATGTGTTTGCGTATCTGCGGACCCTCAGGCAGATTAATTTCTTTAAGAGTTCAAATTTGTCTTCTTTAGATTACAGAAAGTATTCAAACTAAAGGCTCGACATGGTGGTGCTCAGGTGAGTACAAGGCCTTTTTCACAAACTCCCTCAAGGAACAGATATTTACATTTAGAGAGATGCATAGCTTCTGAGAGATGGTGTACAATACATCTTTAGCACTGTGGTACGAGTGAACTGTTATGACTCAAACATAAGAAACTGTAGAAACCATTCCCACATTTTTATAACAAACAATGCAACAAATCTGACTGCTCAAAAAATGCTTAAATCGCTTAAAGATGTTAAAAGAATCAGCTAGCAGCATGTTACAACTGAGTTGGAGAGTCAGTATTGATAAGGAGTACGGTTGGTATGATGAACATACATGCATTCACTTTCAAGTTCTCTCGCTGTCTGTCTCCCGTCCATGTGATGAGAACCCCTTTCAACTTCAATTCAGTCCTGTGAAATTCCACCCCTTCCACCAGAGTCTGTCTTTATACAAAGATGTCAGTTGAACAGCCGACAGATGTGTGTTTTCCAGACACAGCCGTCACAGGAAGAACATTTATGGATTCCGTTTGCCTTTTTTTGCCATGGGACAGAACACAAATATAGGACCAGAAGGTTAAGCCTGCATGTCCATCTCTTTCTGAGTTCAGCACTGAAGTTTTATCCTCACAAACTCCTCTTCAATTTGACAATTATTAATCTGGGACAGATAAGGATAACTGCAAGGAGTCATGGGAAATTCCTGAAGCATCCCCATACGCTGAACCCCTTCACCTCCCCTTCCCGTCCCTCGCCTCTCCCTCTTCCACACCCCCTGCCACAGATGTTGTCTTGTGAGTGGCTTTGTCTGTCAGCGCTTGTGAAGCTCGCCAAGAGTCCAGAGGACGCCGCTTTAAGTTATCTGGAGTTCAGCTCCTCCATCTGTCCCATGATCACCAATCAAAACATCGTAAGAAGCGGATGAAAGAGAGTAGACGGAGAGTTGAAGTTAAAACAGAGAGAGAGGTTTGGAATCAAGCTGGCAGCAGAATGTCGGAGAGCTAGTCAAAGGGCCTTATGGGGGGAAATGTGGAGAAGAGAGCTAGGGAGAAGATAGAGGGAGAGGAGGACCGAGTGGCAGATACTGGGTGATAGAGTTTCACATCTTCACAGACAGGGTTAGATTCTGAAGTGACTAATACTGGAACTGGAAGCTCCCCTATCTTAACTCGAGTGTCTCTGTTCGGATAGGGGCCTGATATCTCCTGCCTCCATGTCACATTTGAAAATGACCTCCGTAATTGATCGTCTCTTCTGTCTCAGAGTGGGGGAGGCAGGGTTGTTGGAGAGCCGGAGGATGAAAGAGCTTTCGTAGTCTATATCTGCTGATGTATTAGCTCTCTGTGTCAGAAGCACCCATTTTATGGTAGGAGGGTTGGAGACTTTTTTGTAAGGCCGGGCTGCTCAGTCCCTGTCAGCCGTGGGTGGGTTTGCTCTTGTGCCTGCAATGCATTGGGTCCCCTGGCTCAGAGGGCTTAGATCTGAGACTGGTGCGACACTTTGTCTCCTTTCACACACATGCGCACACACACACACACAGCTCTGGAGAACATCTCACCCTTGTCCAGTGTTGTGTTTGGCCTGTCTGGGACCCAAGCCAGGCTTCTCACATTCCACACAATACCAGGGCTGCAGCTGGCACAAGCAAGCAGAGATAATTGGTGAAGATGCAGATAGAGTGCCTGGGCCCCGTACTCTCACCTTGTCATAAGATATTATATATAACACACTTACTTAAAATAGGAGCCAGAGTTCAATCCTTACCTCAGCCTTTTGCTCTCCTGAAACACAGGGGTGGAGCAATAAAACTTTTATTAGTGCATCCCTTTTCACAAGCAATGTCACAGAGGGCTTCACATATGCCCATAGAACTAGATCTAAACCAACCTAAACCCTCAAGGAAGACAAGGAAAACTCAGAGAAAGAAAACTGCAAGCGACCTTGGGAAGGGCAATTCAGTGAGGGATCCCCTCCTCCAGAATCATTTCTGCTTCAAGAAGCTTATTGTGATAAGCAGGGACCAAGCCAAGTAGTCAGAATGGAAACAGAACAGACAATGACAAAACCTAGCCTTGCTATGAACGTAACCTCTCAGCGCTGAGACCTCTCCGTCAGAGACAGGTGTTTGTTGTTACGCTGTGAGAAGGAGGAGATTAGTGACCTCCGTGGCAGAAGGCATGTCCTTTCCCTACTCAACCCAGAAGCACACCCTGGTGTGGATGGACGTCCAGACCAGGGTGTGGAATGTCATCCATGGCTTCAGATGTTTGTGCTTGCAGACATGTTTGTCACGTAGCTACAAGCTGAGGTTGCGGAGGGTTAATCCATGGTTAGGCTCTTTGTGTGCGTGTGCGTGTGCGTGTGCGTGTGTGTGTGTGTGTGTGTGTGTGTGTGTGTGTGTGTGAGTGTGTGTGTGTGTGTGTGTGTGTGTGTGAGTGTGTGTGTGTGAGTGATAGGATGGATGATTTGATAACATCAGGGGACGTCTCCAGATGATGTATGGCCACAAGACTGCAGATATACAGCAAGGATCTACTACATTCATAATACTTTGAGATACTACTCATTCCTACAAACCGCTCATGTCTCAATGACAAGGTTGTGCTGTCTTACCATAAAGTTGAGTTGGGTCCAGAAATCCCAACAGATAATAGAGTGTTCTACTACTCTAGCCCAGTTTGGGGATGACGGTCCTGCAGTTCTGGGGTCTGGCTGGGCTGGGCAGGATCACTGGATACCCCCCTGCTTGTTACTGTGCATACACACTTCAACTGATACTTCAGTCCGAGAAAGCTACCGCAAGTCGGATAGATGAAAGGGATTTTGGGCTGTGTATCCTCTGGCTGTTCTCTCTCTCTCTAAGTTTGGGGCTGGGGTGATACCAGGCTGGGCTATGTTGTGATGGGTTTGTACTGAGCCATGCCGTGTAGCTAAGACTTGCGTGTCCACTGAGTAAGCCTAGCAGAGACAGGCAGTAAGGATTCCTCATTCTGCCTCTGGAAAAGAACCAAAGACCACTTTAGACAGCCGATGTTTCCCCGGCAGCGTTTGTAAACATCAGACACCAAACGTGCGTCTACACCAGTTGGTAGACTTGAACGTGTGAGAGGATAAAGTGCATCGTATCAGCATTCGCGTCCATTTGGCCTCCCCTGCAGAGCTCTGAACCGAGGTCAGAGTAAAGCAGTTCCATCTGCTGCGTGCTACTGTACCTCGTCCTCCTGTTCTGTTTGGATTGGACTGCTGCTCAGCAGTGCACTGGAACTGGGGGGAGAGGAGGTATGTGTTTGTGTGTTCATGTGTGTGTGTGTCTGTGTGTGCTTGCGTGTCTATCTGTCTTTCTGTGTTCCGCATGTATGTTTGTGAGAGTATGTGTGAAAGTGCATGTGTGAGTGTGCGTGTGTGTTCCGAGTCACCGCATTCGGCAGTCTCCGTGATACCACTGGCCCCTGTTGCACCTCATCAGTACCCTGCCCCAGGGCACGTTGACTACCGCTGTCAGCGCACTGCCGGGACATCAAAGAGCTCTGTCCAGACCCTGGCCAGGCCCAGATGATGCACGACCCAGCCCCAGCCAGGGCACTGTGAGATGGGGAGATGAGGCAAGAAGTGCCTCATAGTTTGAAACTGATGTAATAGTGTCTCAACAGTGTGTGATGTATCCAAAAGAGAGGGAGGGAAAGGGCTCGTCCCGGAGAGTAGGGGTGCTCTGTGGGCGGGCTCGATCCGGGGGAGGGGGGGTCATTGAGAGGCAGATTGGAAGGTTGGGGATGGGGTGAGAGATGGGGCGTGTTGGGTGTGCTGCAGCTTACTGAAGAGGTTCTTTTGTGCTGGGTGAGCCCTGGGTGAGAAGAGCGTGTGTATAGAGTGTCGACTCCTGTCTTTATGGGATGTTAGGGCTGGAGATAAACATGGACGTGACTGTGAGAGCAACGCTGGGTGTCATTAAAGAGCCATTCGTTTTGATTAAAGGCGGAATCCTGTATGATGGATGGAGCTGCTGGGGCAGGCTGTGGTAGAACAGGAGGTCCTTGTGATTATGTCATTAAATAATATATTCCATATTCCCAAACTCACATCCAAGACATCTTGATTGGGCTCCATTTCATCTACAGTGTGTGGTAAATGTGTTGGTAGAGGAGGAGGTACGGCTTGTGATATTTGAATGGAACCTTTGCGAGGGTTGGTGTCCTTACGTGTTTCAGGACTCTAGGCAAGAACAGTATGGATTCCGGAAGTGTTCTAGAATGTCAGGATCGATTGGAAGGCCTCCGCCAGTCAGATCACAGACTCATTGTCAACCACATTCTGGCTTGGGTGGAAAATGTTCCTATGTTGAAAGAAAGCCTGCCACTGCCCTCTCTCTCTCTTTCTCTCTCTCTCTCTCTCTCTCTGTCTTTCTCTCTCTCTCTCTCTCTCTCTCTCTCTCTCTCTCTCTCTCTCTCTCTCTCTCTCTTTCTCTCTCTCATTGCAGCTGGCACTGAACCCAGGGTTCAGACAACCAACCGGCCAACCGGGGAAGACCGGACTTTGTTTGGTTGTTTGGTTTTGTTTTCCCATTCCCCTGCCTTGGATGAATGCTTGTGTTTCCTCTCCCATACATACACATACACATAATTAATTAGGGTAATTTAAAGGCTTTCTTTGACACAAGAGAGAGCCTTGTAACTGAAGGATTTGCAAAAATATACATCCATGCTTTAAAATATTTATTTTCTCTCAAGATGAACTCACATGAATGATGGGAAGATGATTGAGCACATTTTAGGCTTGAGATGTGATCTAAACACAGAAAGTCTTAAAACGTAGAAAATGGTTGTCACCTCGATTAGAGGACTGCTGATGGTTATCAGAAAAGGTTCAAGGGAAAACCCTTACTTCTTGCTCCACTCCAGGACTCATAAAAACATCAATGAACTATAATAACAGATTTGATCAGACCTGTGTAGCCACTGGAATATCCTCACACTAGACAGCCAAATAATCCCTGTCTAGACCCACACCAAAAATTCATTTTCAGAATCTTGATTGTAATAACAAGCAAATGTCCACATCACAGTGCCTGAATCAAAAAGAGAAAAGCAAACATTTCTGTTGGATGTGCTCCTCGGTGATCTTCAGAGAGAGACAAAGTTCAAAGCAAACTCTTCGTCCATCCATGCTTCTTCTGTCGAAATGAAAGCTCTGTTTTTAAGGCAGGATGTAAAAAATTAATTGACCCTAGTTTACATCAACAACTTCTAGCTTTTCTTGTTACATTGGCTCATGTCATTACTCATTCATTCCACCCCTTGATCATGTTCCATGGAGTAGGCCACTTCAATTAATTGTTTAGTATGTCTCTTCTGTTTTACTTTCCTTCACGAAAGGTGTGAACCTGTTAATTATTGCTTGATATTTTGGTTGGATACTGGACCAAAAGAAAGGAGTGATGTTGATTCATGATACTTACCGTATTTAAGTCTGCAAAACCGTTACATTTCTTTAAGAGTTGTGTGTTTGATGTATGAGGTAAGATTGTATTTCAGGAGCAATATGTTTGGATATAGTTTCACCTTTCTCAGGCCTTTTCAACATCGTACATGTTGAGTTTGTCCTGGTTACGTAAATTGTGATTTGGACGGCATTACCTACTGAAGCCAGCTTAAAGTGTAGAGATGAATCACCTACCTTTTCTGAACAAGGTTAAAAACAAAATATTCACAAATTGAAAGAGGCTCAAACAGAAAAAATATCTTTTGATGAAGTGATTCTTGATTACAACAGAGGTTTGCATAATTTGCTTAAGCTTTGAGTCATTGTATTTCCATGTTTCATGGATGATAAATGCAAAAGTTTGAATAAAGTTTGCTATTTATACTATATTCGTTATGCAGTAAATCAATTTGGAATATTCTGGAAATGCATTTTCCACATTGGTTTCATAAATAGCAAACTGTTTCCAATGATTTGCAGTGAATATAATTGCCTTAAACGACTAAATGAAAGAGGGAAATTTATATTCGCCCACAACATATAACGTAATATTTCAGCATCTGAATTGGGAGTCCTAATTTGTCTTTATGTATGACTAAAGATTTGGGAGTATTAAAAACAAAAGAGAAAAGTGGTTCAGTTTCTCCACTGTTGTAGTATTGAGCCTCAGAACCTTTTGATGGGTGGAAAGTTGTTTGCTTCTCTTTGCCAAATTTCAGGGCCTTTGGCTTTAAACGACTGGATTTCCAGGGACGGATGGTGTGGTTTGAGGTTGTGTACACAGGACCAGTTATATACTTGGATCTGCTCACCAGTCTCATGAAACGGAATCAACATAATAGCATTCTGACAGAGATAGAGAGAGGGAGAGAGATATCCAGGACCACCCTAAATAGTCCATGAAAGATACTAAGATCTAATTGTGTGTGGTGTGTGTGTGTGTGTGTGTGTGTGTGTGTGTGTGTGTGTGTGTGTGTGTGTGTGTGTGTGTGGGTGTGTGTGGGTGTGTGTGTGTGTGTGTGTGTGTGTGTGTGTGTGTGTGTGTGTGTGTGTGTGTGTGTGTGTGTGTGTGTGTGTATGTCTGTATGTATGCATGGAAGGATCGTTTGAGTAAATGTCTGGAAGCCAGTCTCTAGGTCAAAGGTCACAAAGGTTAACTGTGGTTCCAGCCCAAGCAGGCCCTGTCCTAATGCATATCTTTACACAGCCCCTCTCCCTGTCTACTGGTGAGTTATGCCCAAACACACTAGCAGCCCAAGCCAGACCAGAGAGAGAGACAGCTTTATACGGCTTTCTCTACATTATACAAGCCATGAGGAGCGAAAGTCAGTCAAATTGCACCTCCTAAACTCCCGAACTATAAAATGTCCACAGAGTGAATTACAGCAGCAGGTTTCAGAGAGGCCTATCAAATTCACCCTCTTGTCTGTTGTTGGGTGATAAGAAGGCGTTGGTGTGTTTGCTGGCATTACTCCCAAGGTGCCTTACATGTTCGGGCGAGGTGCTGATGGGGTGTGACAGGGCCTAGGCCGTGTCCATTAGACAGTTCTCATACAGAACCAGTAGGTGAGGCATCCCAGGCCCCCACAGACACAGAGATAAGACTACAACTCACATAGCTTCTCTACTGAACACTTAAAACATTCCAGGCCCATGCTTTAGAAACTTCTCAGTGGCTCTCATCACAACTGTTTAGAAAAGATCAAGACCCCATTTTGGCCGGATGCCATATTTAATGGGAAAATGCCAGAATTAATGGTAAACATTTTATCTTTAAGAATGATTTTAGGGAGGTTGTGCTCTTTCCAGTCCCAGAGGTAACTTCTCTGCAGAGCTCTCATGGATAATGCTGACTGGGGGTTTCTTCAATGAAGAAGAAGAGGCATCACACTTGAGTTCAGGATCACACTCTAAACATCTCTCCTCATCGGAGATAAAGTGTTCCTCTGTGTGTTAATGCTTTGTCCATGTTGTAACAGCCTCTCCTGGACATCTTTAACGCAAATATGTCCATTAACAAAGGACTTTTAAATCACTGCCCAGCACTCATAAACCTGCTAAAGGAACAGGGACATGTCTGTACGTGTTGCATAGGCCATGTTTGAGGACCACTTAACGGGGTGAACGAGCCCTGTCCGGACGCCACAACGAGGCGAGGTCAACTTGTCACGCAGTGTCGTTAGTGAAGTCCCCTCCAGAACAGACCTGCTCTTTAAACCTTTATGCCTTTTTGCTCAAGTAGCATTTTGGGAAACATAAAGCTGTGTTTATGTGGCTCTCACTTAGCTAACGGTTGATTATGTAAAACGAGGGCAGAGATTTAGTAGTTCTAAAAGCGGGCCTTAGTGTTATTGCACCTCCAGGAATGTCCCCCTTGGTATAAATCTAGTTTTGTCACCTCTGAAAAGCCACAGAGAAAGAGATGGAGGGAAGAGTGGGGGTGAGATATATGGCCTATTTTCATTTTCATGGGAAGCGGTGTTACATTTTAATTACTTTCCGGTTTCAAACTGTGAAACATGGCAAAACGTTTTGACTTACAGACTGACAGGCAGAATTAATGCTGAAAAGGCACACAGAACATAGAGGAAGCACAGGCATTGCAAATGTCAGGAGAAAAAGGTGCAAAAATACAAAGGTCAACTCATCTTTTCCTTAAGAGTAGTCAGTATTTGCAACCGTATCAGGCAATTAGCCTACAATGCCCTTTTATCCCCAGCAGACTTGATAATGATACCCAGCCCAGGTAAGAGGTTAAACCTGACTCCATACTTGTGAGTGACCTCCACTTATTTGGGGTGACCCCTAGCTGGTGGGCTACGTGGAGATCCAAACCAAGCCTCCAGCTGCAGCTAAGTCAAGTTGAACTGCATGTTCCAAAAACTGAGTTTTGTACAAAATTACTTCCTGCATTTCAAGTGGAGGTTTATCAGACATTTATGATGATCTGTTCATCAGCCTACAGACATGTCTGCTGCCTTTTAACTGCAGCCTTATTCCCCTTTCCATTCAACTCAGGTTACAAGCTTTGAACAGATTTTTGTTTGGTCGTCTTGTTGGTTTTCCTACCTTGTCAACTATCACTGAGAATCAATCTTTGGCACTGAAACAGCACCTCTTGGTAGATGAAAGCACTAGTTTTGCATGCACTTACAATCTTTTCCAACACTGACTAGAATTCCTCTCAGTTTTCTTCCATCCACTGGCAATGACAAACATTATTTGCTCTTTCTTTCTGTCTCTGTTTTGTGGCTCTACACCGCTCCTCAGAAAAAAACACAACATGTTTGTAGTAGGGCTATGTACAGCCAAATAACTTGACACCCACATCGGACAAATTTACTGCTTCCCATGCGATATATTTTTACATGATGGGTCTGTGTTTGTGTAATCTTGTTTCTCCTTGGTACTTTCCATTTATGAACCCCTGTCTAGATTACCGTCAGTCGTGAGTCAGACACACACACACACACACACACACACCCGCCATGAGCATCCGTTGTCTGGTTTTCTGGAGACCACCATGGTGTCATGTCTACCTCCTCTGTCAAGGTGACTCACCAGGTGCAAATCATAGAACTCGTTCTGTAGAAATGCAAAGTGTGCCTTGGTCGAGCCTCAGGTTGGTCGTTTGTCTTTACACTTTTTGCTGCACTGATCCCACCGACAGTGTTGTGTCTGAATGCGTTCATTGAACGAAAGTTCATGAACTCGTTCATAATTTTGGTGAACGTGAACTGAGCGTACTGTATTACTGCATGATGAACGATACTGTGAATGCGTTCATTCTGGTGTCTGTGAACAGCACGTTCACTCTTTTTAATATTGTTCAATAAGGTGCCAGATTTCTAGAGACTTCCAAGCGAAAAACACACAGTTGACAGTACTGTATCCAGGGTTGCCCAACCAGTCAATCGCTGTGTGTGCTTTCTTCTACTGTCTATGCCTGGCAAGTGTGAGAGCGCCGAGAGCGGTATTGCAGACAGATAGAGATTTCAATCTGGCAACGGCAGCCACCAGTGTTGCACCGCCGCACCGTCTGTGGTTCTATATGGGCTGTGGAAATGATTTAGAAAAATTATAGCCCGCAACATATTGAAAAAAATAACTTAACTAGTTCATTTTTTGGAGCTGCGAACTTAGTTCAAAATGTTGAATTATGAACTATGAACTGAACTAGTTCATTTTAAAATGTGTGAACTATGAACTGAACTAGTTCATGTAGAAAGTGGAGTCAGTTGGCTGAGCGGTGAGGGAGTCGGGCTAGTAATCCGAAGGTTGCCAGTTCGATTCCCAGGTCATGCCAACTGACGTTGTGTCCTTGGGCAAGGCACTTCACCCTACTTGCCTCGGGGGAATGTCCCTGTACTTACTGTAAGTTGCTCTGGATAAGAGCGTCTGCTAAATGACTAAATGTAAATGTAAGTGAACTTTCCCAACACTGCCCACCGACAGCTCCAGCTCCAGCTCCTTTAAGAAAACTCACCTCCATGCCAGGTTGTTTGACCTCCCCGTCCTAGCAGATTAGCAAACAGTCATAAAGACTTCCAAGCTACAAATAAGCTTCAGAGAGGGCTAGCTTTGAATATATGTTTAAACTGTTTATCAAGATGTGACATGAGCCAGAGGTTATCCATTCAGGCAAAATCTACTCAAACAATGTTAACATATTCCTTATCACAAGTCAGTGCAATCCACTCGAATATCTGAGTTCTGACCGCTATGGTTTGGGAATCCTTCATGTTCCTTCCAACACCTTGGGCTGAGTCTTTGGAGCTTCTCTCGAAAGTGACACTTATGTCAGTCTGTGGTACTTCCCAGCTCAGGGAGTTATATTGTATCTGAAAGCGAGAGTAAAACAACGCTTTGTTTAGCTTTGAAAACGCATCCAAGAACGGATAGTACACTACAGACATCACAGCTGCGGTTGGCTGATACTGGTGATGAACCATTAGAAAGCTGTCGCAGTGTGCTAGTGAAAGGACCCCGTTTCTGACATGTCTATGTTATGATGGTCTGTTCACATCCTGGTTGATTCAATTGTTGAACAACTTCCATTATGTTTGTAGGAAAGTTATTTGACAGGTCTCTCTGTCATGGCCAGTCTTAGAAATGCGCCTAAGACTGCCATGCAAAATGTGTTTTCACTCAATCATCTTGAAGGACCTAACAGATGCAATGACAGCCAAGTATACATTTGTTCTTTCGTTTTTGAAACATTGCGGTCACATCCATTGTATCCAAACCAAATGTCTTTTTCATCCTTGATGTCTCCACGTTGAAATGTAATTTCAACATTTACGTTTTGCAATGTATTGACTTGAATGGAGCCCAAACGTATCATTCGCCAATACCATTGAATAAACCTGCATCATGTCCTCATGTGAATAAATCAATTACAGTCATTTCATTGTAATAATAAACATTAAAAGGGTTTAAGAAATGTGACAAAATGCAAAAGCACAGCATTCTTTCAGTCAGCTCTGAAGCCTATCAAGAGAATGAAAGGGTTGCCTATCACCGTGCCTGACTGTTATCTTCTGATGTGAGTCACACAGCCCAAGTAGATACCAGTGGGGATACACATGTAAGGTCCTTTTGACCAAGTACTCCCAGGGGCGTCCCCGGACATCAACCCCTCATGTGATAATAGGAACAATCTGTACCTTCAGAGAGATGGAAAAACAGAGTGAGAGAATGTGATGGTGTCACTAAGCATCTCGCACTGAAAATATTTTCCTTCGCACTCGGGCGAGTGGATCTGGGCTGGTGACGTCTGCTTGTATGCTGTCTGGTTCGCTCAAACGAAGGCCTGTGCACCAGGAACACTTGCTGAGTAAGGGCATCAGCCAGCAGTGCACATGGTGACACGGGCATGTTTGGAACAGGATCGATGTGTTTCTGAAAACAGACTGTGAGCTCATGTTGCGGAAGTGGTTTGGAACCGGCCTTGCGATGAAGGAGCCCCGATTGAAACAAGTGAACCCCTAAAATTGACCTCAGATCAAAGATATCCACTTGGTTAAATGGAAGACCAGGGTTGGATTCCATCTGGATACACTCAGATGCTACGGGTCAGGTTAACTAAAAGCAAAAGAGGAAAAAGCTCTTCATGAAAAATATTGAGTGTGTTCACTTAATGTTTGAATCTCACCATGAAAACCATAGGACACCATGACTGGACACCATGCCTCGACACCATGACGGCCCTGCTGCCTAATCCCCATGAACAATCGATCCAAGCCCTCCCCCAGTCCTCTCATCCCTCCGCTGGGTAGGGAGATAAGGATGAAAGAGCGCTTTCAAGATAAGCCTGGGTGAATATCTGGCCATCTATGTCTTTTCCTTCCTTAACTAATGACCTACATCTGGATCCACCTATCTTTCTCCAAACTCATTCTTCACTTGGGTGGTTCCACTCAAGGGCTTGAGAGGTTTTGTGTTTGCTGAAATGTTGGGGAAAGCATCAAATCACCTCAATCGATGACTATGACATACTGACGCTGAAAAGAAAGACTTTGAAGAAAGTACACAAGGGAATGTATTGATTGAAGAATGTGAGAGATCTATATATATTTATGTCTAAATAAAGGTGTCTTGGATTCATAAAGCATCGTTGTTCTGAGTGATATTCTCTAACATGCAATGGAACACTGTGATGGTGTTATAGTTTGAAAGGATCCGAAAAGTGATTGATTTTGAAGGTGTTCTTATGTCTTTGTTTTCAAATGAGACATTTTGCTGTCTGTGTGACTTTGTGGCCATTTTTTTTCCTCTGTGATTTTTTCCATTTAGATTGAGAACTACATTAAGGAGAGCATGAAGACTGAAATGGCCCAACTGCAACAGAGCGCGGTCCACAACCACACGGCGGCCATGTTGGAAATGGGCACCAACCTCCTCTCCCAGACAGCAGAGCAGACACGCAAGCTGACGGACGTGGAGACACAGGTACATACCTCCTCCTCTCCTCTATGAACCATAAAAAGATATCCTTTGAATTTAAAAACAGCATGGAAATGACAAATGAATTGCCCATTTATCTACCGCCATCCCCTCCCCCTCTACACAGGATCTGTACCACGCACCATTTAAACAACTATTCTGCATGAAGCCACCCATAAAATGCTGAAGGGGGTGGGGGGGGGGATTACAGGCCAAAGACAATATGGATGCCTAATAAATATCTACTCAGACGCTATATGTAATGTGCACATGTCTGTGTTTCCAACTCTCTCTGGGAGCTTGAGAAAGCGACAAAAGGAGATATTTTGGGGGGGACATTACTTTTTGCTGATGTGTTAAAAAATACATTTATTGAGCAGTACTTCTGTAGACTCTCTTCCTGTGCACCTCAGTCAAGTATTATCATGTGTCAAAAAACAGTCTCTCATATTATTTCAAGCAAGAACTTATATTTCTGACCCACACTGTTTGGATTGAAGTATCACCATTGTAACAGAGGAAACCACTGAGCTGTGTGTGTCCTGGGGCAGGTCCTGAATCAGACATCCAGGCTGGAGATCCAGCTGCTGGAGAACTCTCTCTCCACCAACAAGCTGGAGAAGGAGCTCATGGTCCAGACCAATGAGATCAGCAAGCTCCATGAAAAAAATGGGTAAAAAAAATTCTAACACTTACTTGCAGATTTATGTTAAAAACGTTCTTGGCAGACACCAAATCTTGCATACTATTTTAGTTATTTTAACTGCAGCCGACTTTAATATATGTTGTACTGATAATAAAACAATGGGCTGTCGCAGATTTTGTCGTTCAATGGACAAGGTTTACGTTGGCAAAAGCTGGAGAGAGGTCTAAGTGATAGATGCCGAACTGGAGCCTCCGTTGAGGATAGTTATATGGATAGGCAAGCAAGACCAGTAACCCCAACAACACACATCTGCACAATATTGAGGACATATTGTCCTTCCTCCACACACCAGCTCAGTTAAGTGTGTCATTTACCATGTAACAGGATGCTGGGTCCCCTCATGTCAAACATTATAAACGGTATGAGGCTATATTTTCCTAGGATGTTGCAATGTTATCTAATGAAAATGGCTTTTGGATGGCTTCTCATAGTAGTCTGTACGTTGATTGGACCAGTGGGATTGTTTTTAATCATCTGTTTAAAAGCTTTGTCCCTGGCGTCCATTGGTCTTCTGCAGTCACACAGCTGTACATGTCCTTAACATCCATATGACTAAAACAGCTTCATAGGAAAGAAAATAGAGCAAAATGACATATACTTTCTTTTATTTTACTGCTGTGCTTTAGGAAAGTGGAAAGAGATTCCTGAGCACAATTTCCAAAACTTGAGCAATTCTGAAATCACATCATATTTAAAAATAATAAATTGAATAATTTGAGAACAGATTATGAATTTTTGTGTCAGTCAATATCATCTTTCAGGCAGAAATTGTAAAATGCATGCCTATAGGATACAGATATAATGGCTTATGTGTAATCAGTGATGATGAAATGTAAGCATGTTTATTTTGTGTGTATATCTCATGGCAACTAAGCCGGCTGACATAAACAGTCAGCTATGTTATAAACACACAGAACATAGTTAGGTTCCCATAACACACCCTGGCACAGTCTTTTCTCATTTCTATAAGGACGAGTGGATACCACTGTAGTGTATATTTTGTACTCTGACTTTATCTGCAAACAGAGACGATCCTGTTCTCCTACTCTCCGTCCGCTCCTTCTTTCCCCCTCACCTTTCTCCCTTGACCCTCCTCCCCAGGTTCCTGGAGCAGAAGATGCAGGAGATGGAGTCGAGGCACCGTGAGGAGCTGGACGTCCTGAGGGAGGAGAAGGGCAGCCTGCAGGTGCTGGTGGGCAGGCAGAGCGGGGTGATCCGGGAGCTGGAGACCCAGCTCAGCCGGGCCACAGGCAACAGCAGCGCCCTGCAGCGGCAGCAGCAGGAGATGATGGACACGGTGCACAACCTTCTCAACCTCTGCTCCAAAGACGGAGGTATGGGAGCGTACCACTCTGAAGGCATTTACATTTAGTCATTTAGCAGACGATCTTATCCAGAGTGACTTACAGTAAGTACAGGGACATTCACCCTGAGGCAAGTAGGGTGAAGTGCCTTACCCAAGGACACAACGTCATTTGGCCAGCTGACTCCCAAAAATCTGGAGTTCTTTGAGGTTTTTATCATACCAAAGACAGGGTCTAACTAATGACACACAGCTTGTTGTATGAGTCCAAGTCAATACATCTGCCGTTAGAGCAAGAGTTCAGATTGTGTTATTCAGTATCTTAGGTTAGTAACGACTGCTGCAACACATGGACTGAAGTGTGTCACCCAGAGAGGAGTCCCTGTGATGTCACAGCCCCGTTACACGCTTGCCTGTTTTACTGGCGTTGAAGCTGTCATGCCCCCTTTTCTATAAACCATGCTTCATACTGTGAGACGAGGAAATCTCCTTTCCTTGAAAACTCCGCCTGAGAGAGCAGTTTCAGAGATTCCTCTTCTCCAAACCTCAAGCCTCACTCTCGTCACTCAGTGTGTTGCTCTATTTAACATAATGGCTTACCACGCCTCAGTATATTATGGGCTGGGGTTGACGCTTTAGTGAAACATCAACCGTTTGACTAATAGACTTCCTTCGTGTCTCCCCCCGTCCCCTCTGGACTCACTGCTTGACCCTCACAGCAACTCGACCCTCAGGTTTAGCCAACGCAGTGAACTCATTACCCCCTTCTCCACAGCAGAGCCCTGACCCTAACCCCCGTCCCCCATCCCAAATAAACCTTCCTGGTCCCATGTCTGCTCTCAGATCGCATTGGTCACATGAGACTTCATGTGTCCAGGTTGGGGATTGGTGGCGTCGTGGAAACGGTTCCCCTGTGCATGTTTGCTGCTTCCTCCTGTGACGCCTCAAGACCCCGCATTGCTTCCTGTGCCAGACATCCACTTCCTGTGCCTGTCGGTGCTGTCAGGCAGGACATGAGAAGACATGACTGGATGTGACTGGACACATTAGAGTAAAAGTGTAGCGCATGATAAACACATGCTTTATATTAATCCCATTGTTATCTAGCTTTAATGATCCATGCCAAGAAGGTCAACGACTTTTCTGAGTTTTCTCTTTCTCGTAGTTCTGGCAGTAGATCTTTTTTACGCTTAGAGGAATTTTAGAGTTTCAATCAGTGACTCCATGATGCTGATCCAAAATGATGTGGTATTATTTATCTTTTGAAAGTCATTAATTGATCAACAAAATAAATAACTCTGTGTCATCAGGTTTAAATAATTCACAAAGGCAGCTTCACTACCATCTTGTTGCCTAGTCGGCCATTTTACGTGCCTGTCAGCCCTTCAGCCATGATTAGTGGCTGTTTTAAAGAAAAGCGATAGAAATGAAACATGGCCACCGCTGCACTGTGGTTGGTCGCTTTCTCCTTGGAGGTGGCTCTGAGGGCCAACCGGGTGCCAGGGGTCGCCCTCCTCACCCCAGGATGAATAATTCAAGTTGTAATGGCTCCTGAGGGAAAGCCTGTCTGTCGGAGGTGAGGTCTCACTGATTAGTACTGACCGGCAAGCACAGAGCTATCCCATCTTCATCATAGTAGCAAAAGCTAACAGCCACAAGGTTCATTTTCTCTTTCTTTGTTTTAGGTGGGGGGATTGAGGAGTGTGTGTGTGTGTGTATGTGATGAGGAGATTCCACTGTTTGTTTTCTAAACGGATACTTGTTTTTGTTTGGGGAGGGTTAGCATCTCATGCCATTGGATGGCGTCTGCCTGCGTTAGCCTCTGTTTGGAAAACTGAACCGTAGCATTTCCTTTGGAGCTGGGATTCAAATCATCACTGACAGTTACTGTTGGGGAAAATAGGCCTTCTCTGAACAGGGAGTTCATCATTTGAAATCTCAATAAACATTTACTACGACAGTTTCTCGCAAAAAAAAAAACAATTATCTCTTTGTTAAGAGTAGCTAAAGTATGTATTTTCCACAGCTGGATTATGAACTCCTGTACAGCCATCTTTTAAGTGGCCAGATGCTGTTTACTGAGCTCACCTTTAAGGTTGTAACTATTACCTAAAACCTTAGTAGAATGCAATGAGCCAAGGCACGTTATTAGCGGTAATTGACCTCAGCATTGGAATGCTCCTCAAAAAATCTTTGGCCGCTAAGTATGAATTTGTTTTACAGTATTCTATGATCCTTCTTAATGAATGGCATCAATCATTTTTACAGCCGGGATATTGCTGTCTGGGGGAATGGAGATCCTATTTTAATTCTCGGCATTTAGCTCACGCTGTGGGTACAGTGTGCGCTGCAGAGTAAATGATCATTTAGCCTCTAGTGAAGCCCTTTTATGACTCACAAAATACCCATGTTTTGAACCGTGTATGCCAGGCTGTGATGGAGCAAAACCTGATGCTGTAATGACATAGAATAGCAACACTAGGTTTTCTCACTCTGTGCCATTTTGTCTGCTTGCTCTTTGTGCTGCATTGTGAGGTCTTCTCTGGAGAAATATAACAAACAGTTAGACATAGACCAGTGGGCATAGCCTGCCAAGCTACAATGACCATATGAAGCCTGTTTATAAAGCTCAGGCTACACTGGAGCATCTCCAGACAATATTATCTTGACCTTGCTGGCATCTGTTTGATTTGCTGTTTCTAAAGGTCAAGTTTGGTCCACTTTTGAGAGTCTTAAGTTAATTCATTAAGATTTAGTATAGTGCCTTAAGGGTCTTCCATGATGGTCTGGGTCCGCAGGGAACCATGGGAATCCTCCAGGGCTTCTGGATGGTCTTTGGGGTACGTTTGGCTCGCCCTGGGACAAGCAACAGTCTGACTAAACTCCCTGTATCAGTCTCTTTGGGTCCATTTTCACTGATTTGGCACAGAGACTGATTTATGCAAACACCCTAGCCCTTCTGTCCTGTTCACATGAACCCCCTACTGAATACGAGTCCCCACTGAACCAGAAAATATTTGTCTGTAAATAAATATTGGGACATAAATAACATTTGCAGAGTCGGCCTTCACACTGTTCAAGGGTGCCGCTCCGATGGCAGTCAGTCCCTATGCTGAACGTCTTCCCTCCAGTTGGTCCCGGTTTGTTGAGAAGTTGTTCTGACTGTGGAACAAGTCCGAGTGTGAGTCCAAATCAGCCCCTCTGACAGAGATCCCTTAGACCGCTTGAAGGCGTCACAGTGTCTCCCTCCCTCACTTTAATTGTAGCCTGACAGCGCTGTCTTTTGTTGTGTTAGACTCCACAAGCACAGGGTCCCACTCTGTCAACCTGTCACAACGGGAGACTCTTGTCAGTGACATTCAATACTTTGTCAAAATGGCCGACAAAAAGTGCCCTAATGAGCGGCCGGCTTCCTTCGCCGAGTGTCGGACTCAGTTGGGGGGGATCAAAGAGAGGTTCAAGGATCACTGACACATTTCGCTTTCTCAGTGACATCCCCTCTGTGTAAACAATGTCAAAAGTAAAAACAGTGGTGTGAAAACTGAGATGTTCCACTCATTTGGGAGAAAGAAAAAGAGAGAGAGGGCCAAGGTAGAGAGAGAGAGAGAGAGAGAGAGAGAGAGAGGGAGAGAGAGAGAGAGAGAGAGAGAGAGAGGGAGGGAGGGAGGGAGGGAGAAAAGACAAAAAAATCTGAAAGGAATTTCAATAGATATAACAAGAACTAGGAGGGTAAATACAAACCACTTGTTATAACAGGAACTTGAAATTTATAGCTTGTAGTATTTTGTCCTCAGCCCCCTTGCTTGGTTTCAAAATATTGCCGCCATAATTATCCACAGATGGATATTTCTCCAGCTGGCTCTATGACCAGACTTGTCAGCATCAGGGGCTCCTCTGTCAAAGAGCAGGAGATCACGAGAGCAGATGAACAGCTTCTCTCTTGCTAATAAGAACGGCTGTCAGTCAGTCTCTCTCTGATGCTATCTTCAAGTTACGGGATACTCACAGCGAGATCCAGTTGTCCCAGTCCAGCTTCTGCCTTGCCTCTAGCCTCCGACATGGTGCCTGGCTCCTAGATGTGGAGATTGAAATTATGATAAAATGGACCCGGTTGGGTTTAAAGTTGGGAAAGCATTGTGTCAACAATGACGAGGTTTCAAACTCCAGCGACAACAATCGCTATTTATTTCAATGAACACGTTATTTCAAGACCATTTTCAAAGATTACAGACGTGGTTTAAATGATTGTGAACCATGTGATTATTATTAAGTTATACTTTTTCTCGTTGGCTATATTGAGACAAGACCATTAAATTGCATGGAGAAGAAGTTATTATGTTTCATATACAGTAGCTGAGTCCTTCTTCAGATTTAGCACACCTCTGTTCTCAACATCTTCTGTCTCACTCCCACTCTACAACTAAATTAAGGTGGTTACTTTGGGTTGAAGCAACAGCTGTCATGTATTTTGGTATAAAATGGCATTCCACTGTAGAAGACAGGGATTAACTAACATCAGACACCTGACAATCAACTTAAAATCAGTCACGAGACAGCCATTTAAGAGTGTTGACAGGAAAGATCAATTGACAGGGGATACATTTTTCAACAAACACCAGAGGATGCCAGTTTATTTGATGTTGGACATACAGTGATGTACATCCTGCACCTTGTGGGGGTTTGTCCTCAGTGGTGCCCAACAGTACGAAGCGTGTGGACGAGGAGAAGAGGTTCCGCGACTGTGCCGACCTCTACCAGGCGGGCTTCCACAAGAACGGAGTCTACACCATCAACATCAACCCCCAGGAGACCAAAAAGGTATTGTGTACGTGAGTGCGTGTGTTTTTCTACAAACAGCACTTCCTTTTAACACTGGTAGACAAGCGTTGAGCTTGTTTCGGTGGACATTTGTGTTTGAAAAGGTGTTGACCTACTAGACAACAAGTAGTGGTCAGTGACTGTGAGAGACAGATACCAGCAGGGCTCAAAATACATTTGGCAGCCTGGTGGGGACAAGGGTTTAAACATTAGAATGAGATGGGGGCTGGGGAGTCTAAACAGGTGTTACCTACCTCAACAGCCCTGCCGGACTGATGGCAGAGGAAAGTGTGTGTGGTGTGGGGGGGGTGAGGGGGTGTGGGGTTGTGTGTGTGTGTGACAGAGAGAGAGAGGGAGAAAGAGAGAGAGGGAGAAAGAGAGAGAGAGGGAGAAAGAGAGAGAGAGAGAGAGAGAGAGAGAGAGAGAGAGAGAGAGAGAGAGAGAGAGAGAGAGAGAGAAAGAGAGAGAGAGAGGTTGGTGGAGGGGTGAGTTTAAGGTGGCGGGGGGTTTTGTCGCCTCGGGTCTGGTTTCGTGGAATTGTTCTGTCGAGGCTGCTCACTTAATTACACCCAGACTGGTCTGCTGTGTGTTCAGCTGGACGACTGGTGGAGGTGAGAGACCTCCGCTCCTCCCAGGGACTCCTCAAACAAAGACCCCCAACCCTGAGAAGATACACTTGTGTTATCAGCTTAAAGAGAGCCAGGGCTCTGGGGTTAAGGGCCAGGGTGGACCCAGGTGTCCACTGGTATGTGGTCATCCAGATCCCCCGACAGTGGGGTGTGGGAGGGGGGCGTCTTCACAGAGATAGTGCTGAAAGACAAGTATGGAGGATGTTTGAGGATGTTTACATCTCCTGGAACTCAAGCATGATCCCTTCTAAAGCTATTATTGCACATTTGGATTGAAAGGGTTTTTGTTAACACATATTTGTGTGTGTGTGTGTTTCCAGGTGTACTGTAACATGGAGACCGCTGGTGGAGGATGGACTATCATCCAACGCAGAGAAGACGGGAGTGTCGACTTCCAAAAAACATGGAAAGAGTATAAGATGGTAAATACACCCACACACATCTACGCGAGACGGTCAAGCCATGCCAGACTGGTTCACATATGTCTGCACTGGTGGATTATGACAAATGGGGTGTGTTACCTGGCATTGGTCTAGCATGTTGAAAAGAAAGAGGGTCCGTAGCATTCTTCCACCCCAGACTGGTCGAACTCGCACCTCGTGGAACACTTCAACCAGATGTTCAAGGACCAGCAACATCTGCCCATCTACATCTCTGGAAACATCTGTTCAAGATGTTCCTTTCTGTCCTCTCCTGTCCTCTCCTTTCCCTTAACCTCCTCTCCTTCTCTTTCCTTCTTCCCTGCAGTTCTTACCTATTAGCCTACTCTAAGCTAATATAAACCATTACATTTTGGGGGGGATTAAAAGGTAAGTTTGGACTTGTGAAAAGATTCAAACAAAAGGAACTTCAAATGACCACCACAACCGTAACTCTGCCAATGCACAAACCAATTATTGAAGCACACAGCTATTGCACCTGTTAGCGCAGAGAGAGAAAGGGAGAGAGAATGAAGAAGAAGGGACTCAAAAAAGAGGAAGACAAAGAAAGAAAGAGACAAGGAGAGAGGCTTGGTTCTGGAGCCTTTTGACCATGTGCAGAGAGACCCACACATACTGGGGCTCTGGTGTGCTGGCGTCTGGTCCTCTACCTCCTTCCTTGAGAAATCTGAAGGTGATTGATCGTGTTTTATTGTGTGATTCATTTTCCCTGCTGTTGGTCTCAGTGGGCTCGTGGTCGAGCATTTATTACACTTGAAGGATCATTAAATCTTTCAGTCAACATTGTCTGGCCTCTTCACATTTTTGTTGGGGGATTGAGAGTGGAGGACTCGACAACCCCACCTCATGAACGATGTGACCCTATGACCCTGTGATGATTATAATGACATTAGCAGAACTGGATGTATGTTACTGATATTCACAGTGCATTCTCCCATACAATGTCAGTATGGAGGACACAGTATCACAAAAAGACCTGTCGATGTTCATATTTTTTGTTTCATATTTCACATGCTTTGCCCCACAATTTGGTGGCCAAGTACTACAGTCACGAATACTTAACTCATCTGCAGCCAGGGTTCCGATGAGTAGCGGAGAGGTTTGTCTGTGAGGGAACAGTATGGTCTGTAATAGTCAGGGAGAAACACTGGGGATTCACTCCAAACCCTCAGCCTATAGGCCTCTGGGGGCAGTCCTAGCCACAGGGGCGTGGCCGGGGCTAAGGCCAATCTAAGGAGAGAACATCAGGAACATTGAGTAAGAGCCATCACCTAGAGTCTCTTTCTCTCTCTCCTTCTCCCTCTTTCTGTCCCTCTCTCTTTCTTTCTCCCGCTGTCGCTCCATCTCTCTACCAGTGTTCTCTCACTTTAGATCTCCCTCCCTCTCTCTCTCTCCTCACTCCCTCTATCTCCCTGTGCCTTTATCCTCAACCCACACAGCAGGACACGTCTCAGCCCAGAGGAATGCCCGGTATTTACTTTGCCTCTTCCCACTCCAACAGTCACCACACACACTGGGCACATTCACACACAATAGAGTCCACTACCCACGTTCCAGGCGCCCAGAGCATCTACTTCGACCATCTCAAATGGAACGGTCCCGTTCAGTCAGAGCTGGGATGTCATCCCATTTCTGATTATGCAGTCATACTTGTGCATACACCGTGCAGAAGTCTAAATGTTACCGGAGGAGTAGACAATTGTGCCATTGTCCTTTCGCTCAATGGTGTTGGGAAAGAGTCTGAGTTAAAGGAAGGAGAGGAATGGAGTGAAGAGAAAAGGATAGAGGTGGATAGGGTAGAAGAGGAAAGTGCAGTATAAGATGGAGAGGGAGGAGGTGGAGGAGAAGAGAGGTTGCAGTGGGTGCTTCGTTCAGCTGGTCCTCATTTATACTCTCATAAACAGGTACGGCTGTTCAGTCAGTCCTCCAGGGCGTTCCACTGTATGACACGGGTGTAATGTAGTTTAATACAATCCTGCTACTCAGCTTCTCATGCCAGGCAGAGCTTCTCTCAGGGCATACCGCCATGTCTGTGAACACAGCGAGATGTCAGACACAATAGCCCAGTCTCCGCTCACAACAAATTGGCTTGGCCCATCCATTCTAATAACATCATTGATCACTCCCAACGAAACACTGAAACCAGCACCCCAGAAAAGAGAGTTGCGGTTTGACAGGAGAATTCCGCACTACAGTTCAGGGAAAAAAATGGGGGATCTGAAGTGACAGTCACTTCCAACAAACCAAAAGTCATATCAATGAGTCTGGTTTGACTCAGGGCCTGTCCTCCTCTTCCCCCTGTGTTGCAGGGGTTCGGCTCCGTGTCTGCTGAGCACTGGCTGGGGAACGAGAACGTGTTCCTGCTGACCAGCCAGCGGCAGTACGCCCTGAGGGTGGAGCTAACCGACTGGGATGGACACCAGGCCTTCTCCCTCTACGACCGCTTCTACATCGGCTCAGAGAAACACAACTACAGGTGATTCTTTTTTATAAAACGTTGTGTGTCGTTTTTATGCAAAACAACACACAAATAGTGCACGTATTACAGTAAGTACAGCAAGTTATCAAGGATCAGAAGCATGTTCTAACAGTCTATCAGACTCTCTACCTGTCTTCGTGGGTCAGATGGCTGTGCGGTTAGGGAGTCGGCTATTAATCAGAAGGTTGTTGGTTCGATTCCCGGCCGTGCAAAATGACGTTGTGTCCTTGGGCAAGGCACTTCACCCTACTTGCCTCGGGGATAATGTCCCTGTACTTACTGTAAGTCACTCTGGATAAAAGTGTCTGCCAAATGTAATGTAATGTAGTGCCAGGCACAGTGTAACAATGACATCATATTTTCTAATACTATAACAACTAAAATATTACCCAACAGAGCTGTGAGCATAAATCTTTGCACCCTATTACAAACACATTTAAGATTTTGCATGGACGTTCATAGATTATGTGTGGCTGAAATTGACTATGGTTTTAGGTAATTTGCTAACTATCTAAGAGTTTCTCTGATATTATTCTTCCTCTGGTTTCTCCTCGATGCTTACATTTGCGATCCACACCAAAAACGTCCTTTTAAGGGATACTTTGTCCTTGAGTGCGAGGGGCCTGAAGTGGTGGTGTTTTCTTTAGAGAGGGTTAAGTCCAGCACACAGGCCTCCTCAAACTGAGGCAGATGCCTGGAAAAACTTCTGGAAATTCCTAAACGTTGCAAAGCAATCACGCCTATTGGAGAGGAGATGGTCTGACTACTCCAATTTGAGCCAACCCATTGGATCCACGCTCCCCTGTGATAAGGAGGTCCTTTAGTTTGACATGTCCTCCTTTCAACTCCGGCGGGAATACTGTTTGTTTTCCAAAGGCATTGCCTCCATTTACTGCAAAGTGAAGGGAGACACTGAGGCCATAGCTTAAAAGCTTTCACTTTAAAACCTCCCGCTTTAAAGTCCAAAATTGTGGTGTCAGGTGCTCGGCCATAGCTGGGAGCACCGAGGTGATTGTCATTTTGAATTTGTGGGAATTAATCTGAATCATATGCGATGACAGGATTTGCTTTAAGACTTTTCCGTACTAAAGTGTTAGGAGTTTACTGTGTCTGTTTCTGTCGGCTCCAGCAATGTCTTTCATATGTAAAACAATATGGAGTGATCAGCCAATGTGTTTTGAAATTCAATGCATAAATATTTCAACCACTGATTCTGGCTTAAACTTAGACTGCACAGGCACTTATGAAGAAAATCTCTCTCTCTCTCTCTCTCTCTCTCTCTCTCTCTCTCTCTCTCTCTCTCTCTCTCTCTCTCTCTCTCTCTCTCTCTCTCACACTCCCTCTCTCTCTCTCTCTCTCTCTCTCTCTCTCACACACACACACACACACACACACACACACAATCACACATACACATTGCTTCATTAATTGTGCCACAAACACACTGTAAACTTTTCCTCATCTGATTGGAGTGTTCAGAGGGCTTTGAAGATGGCTCCACTCTGCTCTGTTCACGAGAGCAGGAATCTAATCAGCACCCTGATCTCTAGAAATAGATTTGTTCTTGCAAACACTTCTGGTATGATAATCACACATTGCTTCTCAGGGCCAAAATAAACGAGGATTCAGGCCCCCAAACAACCTGAGTAAAATTCTGTCCGGTTGTCTGCTTGCTCTGCCTCAACACAGTCATACTACACTTTGAAACAATCTGCGACAGGTTCTTCAACTCGCATTTGCTGTTGTGCCAAGCATGAGATTGTAGTGGTAGATACAGCGTGTTGTGTTTATATTTGAAGTTATTTTGGGCTTTGGCGGTGGCGGGGCTTACTGGAATACTCTAATCTACTCCAACACAGGCAGACACATTTATTATGACGCATAAATGAAAATAGTAGAGTCATGCACAGTCAGACGCTAACACACACATAAACACAACCACACGTCTCTCTTGCCCTCACACACACACAGAAACAAGACCACAAGCTGAGGCTCTTGCATCAGTAATCTAGCAATGAAAGTTCAGCATTGCGCATTAATCCACATTTATCATGTACAACATGGAGGCCTGCCAGTCAGGAAATGTTTGCTTTCTGCCAAGCAGCTTCTTGGTAAAACCTAAATATAACTTCTGATGGAAATTACTCCCACATTACTCCCGCAAAACCAGTGAAAAATAATGTATTAATCCAGTAGTTAGATCATGTACACAGACTGTCAAATTTATGACTACTCCCACTGTCAGGCCCAGAATACATGCTTCAGACTAGCCAACACAACTTTATTCAGCTTCTGTCCAGCCCGCTAAATAAGAAATGATTAAGCCAGAGGATGATTTAGAATGTAATCTCTTAGGGTCTTTTTTCTCCCTTTTCTTGTGTCCTTATCTGTCGCTCTACTGTCTTCTAGTGTCAGGCATGCATGTTGTCTCCATGCTGTACAAGTTCTGTATTTACAGTATGAGCTCTTAGGGCTTAGTGCACTGTGACCACATATGTATATATATATATAAATACACAATGGAGAGTGAAAGAGGTACACAATGATTAAGTAAATAGCTTGTGAAACCGTCAGTGTTATTTTTCTGTGTTGTGTTTGAGGTTCCCCTCATCTCAGCGTCTTTTCTCCCTCAAAATAATCCAGAAAAACACTCCATCACAGACCAAAGTGGTTTGTCTTGGGAGGCCGCTGGTGGTTGAAAAACCTGTAATTCACTGACCCACAAATAGTTTCCTGATGATATTCACAGTATCAACACATTTCTTTCATCACACTCATTTATCAACATTTACTGTACACGTCACTAAACGAGGCCTCAAACCTTAATTATGAAAGAGATTGATGGAGGGAAGAAAGGAGGAAAAAGAGACAGATATCTATGGGTAAAGACGACAGCGAGAAGGAGAGTAAATGTAGGCACACATAGAAGGAAAGAAAGCAGAACGGGAATAATTGCAAAGGGAGAAATGTAGTTCCAAAGGGGAATAGTTGCAAAGGGGAAATTGTATTAAAGCTTCATGAGAATCACCCCCAACACCAGCCATATCATATTTATATTTTCCATAGCACAGCTATGCAACATTTTACTAATCATTTTTCATTATTCAAATGATTGATAATTTGAAACCAAATCCAACCACCCTTCTTTTTATGCACCTCACAGATTATGGAGACTCTTAATTCAATTTTCCAAAATGTACAAATCTGATGAAAGGATCTCACCACTAATTGTAAAAACACTCAAATGATCGTTTGCTTCATAACATGAGGCTGGCAGCCCTCCTGAACCTCACTCACTAGGTTCTAGCAGGATTCAGAACGCAGTACTGTAACATTGCCAGGTCATGGTAATGCTTTCTACAAAATAGATGTGTGCGTAATTACATTTAATAGACGTCTTTTGAAGGTTGAGGAGGGAGAAGAAAATGATGGCTGTGTGTAATCACTCTCGTAGAAAACGATGCTTGTAGCTGTTTAGAGGCTGTTCCATGAACCAAAACATTAGTGTGGTAATGAGGGACAACAATTCCTTGGGCCGCACATTATGGTTACTTAGTTACCAGTAAGTTTGTGTGTGATGCCTGTACGTGTGTGTCTGAGCTTTGCAATGTGTGAGCTTGTGTGTTTGGGCACGTGAATTTGTGCGTGTGTGTTTGCTTGGTTGTGTAGTGTGTGTGTGTATATGTTGTGGGGGGTTGTGGAGGGGGACTGCAAGGAGGTCAGGGATACTATTTCCGGGGGGGGTCAGTTGGCCATGAGATAGTGCCACATACATGTTGTTCCTTAAGGAGGAGGTCAAGTACACCGTCATTATTCAGGGGTCAAATCTGGTCATGTGACACATGAACTCTCAACTTTGACCTGAGTCTAAATCCATTAACTGCATGGCCAGCAGTAACATAGCAATACTTCAGTGATTACTTTGGTAGCCAAATGTAAAAATGACTACAGTGTTCTTTCCTAGTCCAAAACCGTTGAAAGTATTTTCCAGAAATGTTAATCTTGTTAGTTGAAGCCAGCACGTTCAATGTGGGTAAGTAGATTTGTGTCTGTGTATGTTTTAATGCGCTTCTTAAGCAGAGATGTGCGTGTGAAGATTTAATACAGGTTCTTAGTTTTTAAATAAACCATCATTTCCCCCCAAAACGTTCTGTCTTGTGGCTGTGCAGAGACGCGTAGGAGTGAAGCATATGCACAGACACAAGTGAGGTTCACAGCTTCGCTAAAACACTTTGCTTCACTTCACTTCGCACTTTCCTATATGTTTATGCTCTCAAGCAGCTAGCTTGTCTTTATTCAATATCCTTCCTCTCGGTGCAGCCAAGTTGCTAAATCCAGGGATTTCTCTGAATGCTAATGGCCAGATCCCATGGAGAAATCACACATCTCCTGCTCTGAAGTGTTTGATGTGAGGGATTGGGAGAGGGTCTTGGCAGAGGCTGGTTTCGAGGAGGCTGTGACCTGCCTTGTCCTAGGCTCACACTGAGATGGGGGGTGGGGGGTGGGGGGGTTGGCTCCAGGTCCCCCACCCCCCACGGGACACAGCTACAGGGGGGCCGGGTTACCAGACAGCGTTAACAGCATGGGTCTCTAATATACTGCATGGAAGAACAACTAGGTGTCTGGCTCCTTCATCAAAGCATTAGACGTAGATTGTACATTTGGGGTTGTTAAAGGTTAAAGCTCTAGATGGCATGTGCTCTATGGGACGCAAGTTAATGACATGATAAAAGAGTCTTCATACAATTGTATTGGTGCATTGGTACTTCAGTTCTCGCTAGGAAGTCATCCATTTGCCATGGTAATTGACCTCTGCTATGAGCCAATCAAGCTTCAGTTCAGCTGCATAATGATTGCCAGGTGTGCAACAGCACCCAGCGGACCCACAGCATGCTTGATCGTGTCCTGCACTCTTTGAGATAAAAGGGGGCCGAAAGACGAGGTTGAGCCTTGTCAGTCAAAAGATCAAAGATGTCAGTTTTGAAAGCCTATGCCACAGTGGGTGCCATGTTAAAGCTTAAGCACGCACACACAAACTACACACACACTTATATAGCGGTGAACATGTATGTTACATATGCACCCAAAATGTAATAAGAAACTTTATAGAGAACACAACCTCTGCACAGACTTTCAGACAGTCACAGAAGTACGTTGTTTTACAACGCACCCTTAAACATCTCTGGAGGAATTATTTCATAAACTCTCTGTAGGACAGCAATATCCTCTATTTGGGCCATGTCTTTTTTGGTAATAGAACATGGCAGTTAAAACAAAGAGGCCCTGGCCTGGCCTCATCTGTGCGCATGGAGAAACAGACATATTTATGATATTCTTTATTTTCTACTGTTTGGGGAGGGCGTAGTGTGTGCCTTGAGCAGAGTGCTGTCTCTGATGTATAGAGGGCTATGGCAGGCGTGACTTATGGCACTTTGGGCCTTGTGTTTATCCTGGGGAGTAGAAGTCCATGTTCCCTCACCCTGGGTGGTAGCTGCGTGGTAGTCTTCTAGAACTGTCTGTGACCGTCTCTGTGCTGCAAAGGCCTAATGGTATCATTCCCTTTCTCTGTCTATCTTTCTCTTGTCTCCCTCCCTATCTATTGCTCTGTTATTTCTCTCCATCCTCCCCTTGTCTTTCCACAGGCAATAGTGACTTTCAAGGTTTCCATTGGGTTTCGAACAGAGAGTAACTAACCAGAGTGAAGCTGTAGACGGGTTGGTAATGGGAGCTAGTGATTGTCCATTAAGACCTGACTCAACACGTCGTACTTTACATAGTCCTTTTCACACAACCTTGTTTTGTAGCGTCAGGCACCTTATTGATTATAGACACCAGTCGCTTATTCAATTATGCAATTATTCCACCCACATGGTCAAGCCAGTCACACCAACTTCAGGATTAATTGCGTAAGCAAGATACAAGCATTTTGCGAGCGTTTGACAACATTAGACTGTTCACCAGAGCATTAGCTCATGCGGTTAGACCCTACACAGAAGCCTTAATGGTTCCTGGTTCATAGCCTCTGTCTTTGTCTCATTGTCTCTCCCTGTCTCTATCTCTGAATAGTTCCAGTGTCAGGTATAAAGTACAGTCAACACATAACACAGTATTTACATTTAGAACTGGAAGAGGATAAGACTGCAGCCAAGAAGTGAGTCCTATGTTTAGGGCCCAAAAATAACCACAACGTATTTGTTCTGCGTCTGTGGGCTGTGCATTTGATGTAGTGCTACCCTTATATTTGGTCTCATGTATGTTGGCATGAGCTTTACAGATATTATTACAACATGTCTTGTTGGTTTTGTGCACTAATAAGGACATTGTGTGTTTGGAAACAGTTTCATCTCTTTTAAAATGAGTAGTTAGAGAAAACTCAGATCACTGCTGAACCACGTCATTTGGAAATGATTGCCTGTTATCACAAACATATCACAACCATCCCCGTATGACCCCTGCAGCTCTGCTTACTTCCCACACATGTACAGTCTGGTGCAATGCTCCTGAGTATTGACTCGTTGAAATCGTCAACAAAGTGGATTAATGACGTGTGGCAATAGTGACTTTCAAGGTTTTTTATTGGGTTTCGAATATCATTTATATATGGCGAGGAAGGAAGACAAACAAACCAACATCCCTTATTGGATGAAAGCTGGGGAACAACGTGGCAAGACCCCAAAATCTCTTCCTGGGGGTGTCATTGAGCAGGCACCCCCCCCCCCTCCAATTCAACATTTTGTTTATTAATGAGCCTTAGCCAATCAAATTGACACGGTTATTTCAAGAAAGCCAATCAGATTGGCCCGGGGTGCCTCTGAGAGGTGGGGTGGGGGTTGGAATGGTTACACAGATGTTTAACCCTCTGGATGAAGTGCAGCTTGAGACTAGACAGGCTAAACATCTACATGTCTGCCACAGATAGACAGCAGAACAACTGCACTCAGAGGAAAAATCTGTCCTCCTCTTGAGCGACTGGGCTGTACTACTTAAATCGGCCTACTTATCACTCAACTACATAATGGCGCAAGCAAGAGAAAATACAGATGTCAATAGAGTTGGATTAGTGGTCTGGTCTAAAACAAGACAAGCACCCCGTAAACACAGAGGAGGCCAGTTTGAGGGGTGCGTCAGTGTCACACTGGAACTCTCATTTGATGATGTGTCTTGGCACTGTCTCTGCCCAGCATCAATTTTTTTTTTACAAACGGCTCCAAAATGTGTGGCCACGTCTGGTCTTTATCAGGGCAGTAGCAGGCTCTATCCTGCATGGACTGGCTTTCGGTTTTATGGGGATGTGGAATTAGCTGGATTTGTGTGTGCCCGTTAAGTGAGCCCAGGTTGGATCAGTAGGGGGTTCTGGGCTTGGGTATGTCCCACCCAGAATACCATCCAGCTGTTATCCCTCAATCATGTAAAACCTTAGTTCTGTGGTAAATTACCACCAGCACAACACACAGTATCGTCGATTAATAAGATCCTAGAGCCGATCCAGGTGTGAGGTCTGGGCTGTGTGTGGTGTGGCCAGGATCTCTGCACTCTGGAAGAGAAAGGATAGTGCTTTTGCATGTGTAACAGAGTATGGAGTTTTGGCACCCAGGCAAACATGCCTACACACATGGACTGTATGAACAGTGCGTGCACACACACACACACACGCACACACTTGTGAATACATGCAGGCACACCCACCGTTGCATCCCATGTTGAACATGCACACACCTTCCTGCAAAAACAGTGCTGTGTCCCATTTTCACATTTTCCTTGGTTGTTCTGACATTCTGGAAGTTGTGCTACAGACAGACTCTGATTAGGTATCTGACTCAACCATACATTTTGGTATTATGAGTATTGCTTTAGCGGTGGGGTGATTTCCCCCATGTGACACCGTCACACATTTTCTCCCTGTCCGAGTCATCCATTGACACAGCTGTCTAAATACAGGAGTCTCTCAAGTCAAATGACTTTCCTCAGGAATCCACACGCCAGTGTCTTCTAGGGAAACTCCAACATGATTTCCTCCGAGTTGGGAGATTTTCACGCAGCCCGAAGTCTTTTCACGCAACCCCAACACAAACAATGGAGAGAAATACTGAAACGTCATTCAAATCATCTCAAGAAAAGCAAAATTTAATAAAAACCTTCCTACAGGAAAAAAATAGTATTGTGACCTGACATAGTGAGATATTGGCAACTTGTGAGCGAAACTCTCTGGTCACCCTTTCCCTTGTCCATTCTTATTGACAGGAATCGATCTCAGGAAATTACTAGGTTACTAGGTTTTCTCTGCCTGTGGACTCAGAAGGAGCTCCTAATGATGAAGGCCGTCAGCGGGGTGGAGAGAAAAACTACATCATTAGGGTTAGGGTTAGTCTGGACTACGAACGATTTCACAAGCGTTGGACTCTCCCTTGTTGGAGTCTTTTACAGTTCACACATGCTCCAAGCGAGATCTGAGAAGTGTGTGTGTGGTAGGGGGAAGGAGCATGTGTGTGAGTGAGAGATGATCTTGACTGTTTTTACACTGGATTTTTGCTTAGATAAGATTCTAAGATTAGTTGATCTTTTCCACGAAGATAGCACTGAGTAGGACACACACACACACACACACACAACTAACACTACCTAACCCCTCCAGCCCAATCCATCCCCCAGGACCCTCCATCCTCCAGCCCCGGTGCCCCAGACAGGGGCTCCTGTGTGCTGCCCCCCCCCCCCCCTCCTTCTGCCAGCCCCCTGGATCAATGTGTCTCTCAGCAGTGCAGCTGGAGCTCTTTGATTTACAGGTTCCACATGTGGAGGTTCCACAGAGCCATCCCTTGGGCCCGCTGCCATACTGTACCGTCTGCAATATACCGCTTAGGGTTGCATGTCTGCATGTCTAGAACTTAATATACTCTCTCCCGTACTCATTCCCTTCCCATAATGAAAGCAAGGCCCTTGGTCAGTGATGGTCTCTGGAATGTGGTACATTCACACAGGAAGGACAGTAGGCACAGAACTTAAAGACCGGGAAAGAGAAAGACAGGGACATTGTGTACTTGGGGCATACAGGCCTACACAACAGGCCTGCTGGCAGAGGGGTGGTGTGGTGAATGGTATCTGACTGAACAGCAGCTGGCTCAGCTGTCTCTCTCTCTCTCTCTCTCTCTCTCTCTCTCTCTCTCTCTCTCTCTCTCTCTCTCTGTTGTTTATGTGTTTCCAGGTGGGCAGACAGTTTGCTGAGCCCATGCAGTCAATCACTGCTGAAACTCTCTCAGGAAGTCTCTCACTCAGTGTGTTATGTCTTCTCCCTCTTCTTTATTGCGTGCGCTGCTCACACAACCATAATGTCCTTCTCTTGGCCTGCCCCCCCACCCCCCCCCCTCTCCCCGGCCCTACCCCTCTACCACCACCTCTCCATCCCCCCTCATGCCATTCCTCTTCCTTCTCCCTCCAGGTTGTTCTTGAAGAGTCACAGCGGGACAGCCGGCAGGCAGAGCAGCCTGGTGATCCACGGGGCGGACTTCAGCACCAAGGATGTGGACAACGACAACTGCATGTGCAAGTGTGCTCTCCTGCTGACTGGGGGTGAGTGCGGGAAGAGACCCTCAAAATAGTATGGGCCATGTGACCTGAATGAACACCATGAACAACCTACAGTAGGAGAGAGATGATGACGTTGGTCTATTTCAGTCCGAGCAGCATTCTTGCACTGGCACACCCACAAGGTTTGTATCTTTAGTTCCATTTGCGCCACGTTTTTTGATCGCTGACATGTCCCCTTTCCTTTCTTTTCCTCTCTTTCCCCTCCTTCATTTCCTGCCTCGATAAGGTTGGTGGTTTGACGCCTGTGGCACGTCCAACCTCAACGGCATGTACTTTATGCAGGGGCAACATGTGGGCAAACTGAACGGCATCAAATGGCACTACTTCAAGGGCGCTAGCTACTCGCTACGAGCCACCACCATGATGATCCGCCCCCTGGACTTCTCCTAGGAACTCCTTCCCTCCTCCATGCGCCACCCCTCCCCCCATCCTCCAAGACATGCCAAACATCAAGCTGTCGAGTTGAGACGAGCCCTTCCTGGTTCTGTTTCCACTCTGTTGCCTTGTCTCTTTACCCAAGGTACCGGGAAGTCGTCTGGTTCGCTCACTTCTGCTGCCATTGTCTGGTACCTGAGACTGCGTTCTGAGATCCACACACCGGAGAAGAAGAGGGTAGGAGGGGCTGGTGGAACAAGAAGGGATGCTTCACTCCATAGCTAAATGATCTGAGAGAGGAGAACTCTTATTTTTGACGGACAGATAGACTTTTTTTTAAAGCATACTCTGAACTGATGTTTCTTTCAACTGTCCCTCACTCTGGACCTGGGGACACCTGCTGGTCTGTTGACTGATCCATTTTTAGGCTTGGAGCTGATGGTCACATTGCTCACATTCTGTTTAGACTCCGAGACAACACGACGAATCTCAAAAATAATTTTGTGCATCTGGGATGTCCACACAAGCCATATGGGAGATATTGAAAGTTTTGCGCAGAATGATTGGGGACTTGTAAATGTATTTTATGTTTGATTTTTTTTTGTATTACAGCTGTACACAATAACCTAATGCATTTGGATTTATATGACCTTTTGTACATTACCTTTCTATGGACAATAGAAAAACCACAAACTTACAAGGTAACCTTGAGTATAAGAGGTTTGTCTTATATGGACTGGTCTAGTTCTGCAACAGTTCTGAGAATGAGCTTCGGCCTATGGTTTTGCTGCCACTTACATACTTGTTGTCCTGCCAAACTTTTCTGATTATTTTCAAAGTTCAAATGTCACGTTATTATTGGATTTATCTGTATTTGTCATTGGCGACGTACATGTATATCCCTGCCAAGGTCCAAAAGTGATTATGATCACCATTGTTCTAAAATGAGAAAATGAAAACATGAACACAGATGCATTTATATACAATGTAGAAGCATGTGGTGCCAGCTTCAGCTGTACTTTTGTGGAATACTATTATTTTGTGTGCCACTTTGGGTTATTGAAGGTCAATTGATGACCTGTCAATATTTTTCAACAATCCCATTTTTTTTTTCAACCCATCCCCTATGATTGTTGCTTCACATCAATAACCTTATTGAACTCTGTACCCAGACTGTTCATGTTTCTCTGCAATGCTGATAAGATCTCATAAGTGGACTTAAGGATGAAATTAAGGATACATTTTTTAGCCCATTTTTTTATTGTCCATGTTTAATGTGCACATGTATTGCATAACTACAAACAACAAACGAAACAACAAAGATTCTTAATGTTATTAAATGTTGATATTACAAGAAGTTTCAATGGAAGAAATGCTCTTGGTATCTGGAATTCATAGAACTTAGTGACATACTTGCAGTAAATGGTATAACTTTCCTGAGGAAAGCGCCGCCTTTTTGTTCCTATTCCTCCAGAACCACAGTGGTGGTTTGAAGTAAGCATACAACATAGACATTATAACAATAGTCGAGAAATGTGCCTTCAGAGACTGCTGTTACCTCAATTTTACCATTTATTTAAACTAATTTTGTAACAAAGTGGTCAATGTTGTGTTGTTAGACAAAATAAAAAGCATGTGATGCACAAATGTTTTCAATTTTTTTAATTCAATTTCATAATTCACGTTTATAATCCACAAAAATGCATTCCCATAAACTCTCTTACACATGTCTCTAATTTGACTCAGCTCAATTCTTTCCTTTTCAAGACAATATTTTGCTTTTCACAGCAGCACATTGACATACTCAAATAGTCATTAAATGACCGCACTGACAGGCAAACAAAGCCAGATGGCAGAGTGAGTAGTGTCAAACGAAAGTTGTCTCACAGTAGACAGATGCAAAATAAATATAATGTTTAGAAACGTTTCCAGTGCCCATAAAGCCGGCAGCCATTGGGTGGATGATATCTCAGCTTGTTCTTTGTAGTGACCAATAGCTAAGGTGTCAAACGAGGCTGTCGGAACAACCATAGCTCTCCATGGCTGACATTCCTGGGCCTAATCAGAGGTGAAACAAATGGCTGCTGCCTGCAAACCACTACTTATCCCTCAGCGCCTGTGCTGACCTGACACCCCGGCTGGAATGTGTGCTTCACACAAGAGCAGGAGCAGAAAGGGCGAGGGTGAGTCTGTGCACACACACACACACACACATGAACACACCAGAGCAACAGGGTCAGTAGTCAGTGGCAAACCTCATTCTTGCCAAGAGATTCACACGATGCATCCTTACCCGAGGTGTGGTATGGAGGACGGAGAACCACTCCACAGAGGTGAGACGTAAAGAAGACAACTTTTAACAGTTGAGAGATTTTCTCTTTTTTCCCATTACGAAAGGGACAGCGTTGATGCTTAACCCAGAAGAGATGGGCTCAGCTCCAGCCTCGCATATCTAGGATGTAAGGTGAAGTCAAGTCTGACTTCAGTCTCCCCCTACCCCCTGCCTCCACGGCCAGTTGGCTCAGCCGAAGACAGATCATTTCCTGTTTGCTGAGGGCGGTGGGATGAGGGAGGGGGGGGGGGGGGGAGACGGTGAAGCAAGAGGGTTCCCCAAGGGAGGCTGGGCCTGTACTGCAGACCCTGCTGGGCCAGGGCCAGATCAGATAAGGGAGGGGGGGGGGGGTATTACCTGCAGTGTGAACACAGAGAACCCTCTCACTCCCCTGAGACCACCTACGCACATGCAAAATGAGGAACAGGCGGAAATGGGGAATCTATTTTATGAAAACAGAACATGTCTTCTAAGCCCCCATCATTAACTTTAAAATGTCAAAATTCCTCCTCGCTTCCGATTTATAAGATTGTGAGGGAAGATAAATCTTTGAAAAAACAAAATGAGAATAGGATGCTCAGACTACTAAGAAAGATTCTGGAAGTCATCCTTAGAAACCTTGATGTCCTGCGTGATACAATAATGCAGGATGCAGACATCCACTCTATACGTGACTTGAATGGAAGCATTTCGAGTGAACATATTTTACCTGAGAGTTGATATGGGGATGGAAGTTTCACCTTCTAAACACAATCCAAAACACAAGGCACTTCTCAGTGGACTACTCAGACTAAATAGCCTTCTTGGACCTCGGGGTTAAACTCTATGCTGACCAGTTGGAATCCACAATGGGGTGTCTCAGTATTGCATGTACAGTAGGGTGTGGATATTTGTATTTGTTTCATTTCAGTGTGAATTTGTCTTTAAACTTTGTGGGTTCTGTGGTTTTCCACCCTAACAACTGCAAGGCAGCTGCAGTATTATCAGCAGTTGAGTTGCTGAAGTAGACTAATTCGGCTTCATCACAAAATTCAATTTCCTTAAACAAGAGCAGCTGTTTACCACAGAAAACAACATAGAGGGGGAGAAGCTCATCTGTGAAACATTAGACCACAAAACTACAGAATATAGAAATGTCAGAATGTAAAGCAGCTTTGGTCACCATTTGATCAAATCCAATATCTGCTACCACATAACAATGTCTAAGAACAACCTCTGAGGTCCCAGTAGGGAAGCATTCAACACACACCATTACTAGACATGTATGTGATTGTAGGGCCTTGGTTTAGGAATTACAATACTTGTGAGACTGAAGTGGTGTGGTGAGGGACTATAACACCACAAGACACATTAGAACATAACTTCCCATAAATCAAATTGGCTAAAAAACTGAGGGCAGCCTAAAAAAAACAAAAAACAAAGTCATCACGTGCAAGTTGACCGAAAATCGTTACATCAAGCATTACCATCAATGCACACAAATCCAATTCATTCAGTCATGCTCGTTGCGGCCGACCTGAAATCCAAAACCTTCCACACAGTCTCGGTGGGATTGTTAAAAATTAGGTGTTAGGTCATGCCTTTATTGTTAATGGTTCTTTCTGAGGAAATGAAAGAATTGTTGTTTTCATCCAAATGTGCTGAGACATTTTTTCTAATCTGAGACATGACGATCCATATCAAGTTGAAGTACTTTAGAGATTTCTTACACTTTTATTGGAATTGTGCCATGTGTAAAATAAAACTGTACTCATATGATTCATAATATTTTAAAATTCCCAGATGATGCTTCAACTCCTATGATAGCCTGTGATTCTCAATTCTACATTCATGACTTTTATAAAGAAAGTGGTTGCTATTGGCACACCCTATTGGTTTCCACAGTAATAGATATTCTGTCTGGCCATGCATTGAAAACCCATGAGCATTGCGCTACAGCGACTGGGTTGGGTTGGTCTGCTTTTGAGTGAAAACTCCTGTGTCATTTAGCAAAATAAATGGAACGGAATAAGAGTATAAACATGAGGTGAGGTTAGCGACCCCTCCATCGAGAAAAACTCAATACTGTAGGTGTTCAGCGTGACGGATGGTCTGCAAGAGTGGAAATGACAGTTGGTTTAGAATGGTAGAGAGAGCAAGGAGAGGCTATAGGCAGCGGCTGCCTCCGATGTTACAGGCTCTTGGATTAGCAAAATGGAAAATTGGTGCTAAGTTTTAAGGCACAGACGGTTAATGGCATGTTTAACTGTGCCTTTCCGATGGTGCAGGCAGAATCAGACCCAGGGGAGCTGTTCTTGATTGACCTCAAGTCGTGTTTGAGGCACCACTGTGACATGAGGCTGGCTACGGCTTGATGCTGGGAATGTCTCTTCTTTGTTTAATTTAAAAAGAATGGTTCTAAAATGGCCTTTATGTTCATAGACATTTGAATGTAAAACATACATAAAATAGATGGTATAAGATTGTTTTAAGCTGCATGTCAGTGTCAGTGGATGTGATATGACATTGGGAATTGTCAAGTTATCATGTGCTGTGTTGTATAGGCCTATAGATTAATACAAATCACAACGTTGATGCCCATAAACATTAAATAATGCTGCAAAAAGGTGATAACCCGTCTGTTATGTGCGGCAGCTTGAACAATGAGAAATGTCTCATTATTATCACTATATCATTATAATGCACGTGCAGCACATGGCAGGGCCAGGCCCACAGATAACGAGGTGTGATGACCGACTAACAATATGCCCAGAACAACACCTCTTTACAACGCCACAAGTGCAGAGGACAAACCCTCATCCAAAGACCACATCATAACCACTTAAAAACGGATTCGATGGTTCATATTAAAGATTGAGATTAGGTCGCGGGAGGTAAAACGCCTATTGATTGATGTGAAAAGATCGGAATATATTCTGCTCTATCCTAGTTTAAAGTATATCTAGGGGTTGCCAACTGTTACCTATTAGCCGGGACGTCCCTTGGGTCTAAATGATTTGTCCCAAACGTGACTTCCCTTGTCCCGCTTATTGACTGCTACGCTGATCAAACCACTGACTGACACAACAATGTGCAGCAGTGCTGATCACAACACTTGAGAACTGATCACCGACACCTGTCATAATCCAATCACAGCACACTTTCACGCGCAGTAGCTGTAAAAAGTACTGTAAAAAAGTACTGTAAAAAGCTGTACTGTAAAAAGATCAGTATTCATTAAGTAAATGCATTACATAAACCAGGTCAACAACTTCTGGCAGCTAGCAGTTACGTTAGCTCTCGTTCTCTCACACAAAATGCATTTTTTTACGAGTTTGGGTGATCTTACCAAAATTACATTTATGATTATGTTAGCCACTGCCTTTCAAGCAAGAGGGAATATGGTTTCAAATTGTACGTTAGCTACATCGACGAAGGTAAGGTTCATCTGACTCATTCAGTTAAAGTATAGCTAGCTAGCCTAGCTAGCTCATGTAGGCTACTCAATTATGTGATTGTTAGCTAGCTTGCTAGTCGTTAATGTTAACAGAATAATACTAATTGGTGTGTCATATTTATTTCCTGTGCCTATGGATAATGTAATGTAACATGTCTTTCTCGGTTTCTAAAATCTGGAAACGGGACGGGAGATCTCCGTGGGGGCGACCTATTATCGTTCGATGAAAAGAGCGAGAATCCACACAATCTGAGTTTAGGGTTAAGAAAACAATAGTTAACACAATCTGTTCTGTTTATAACTTCACCGGAAGTGTAGACCTGACTGGTTTCTGTCCGGAAATGCGTATAACTGTCGTGTGCATTGAAGTCGTTTCCAAGGTGATAACAATTAAGGTTACGTCATAATGGAAATAGTGTACAAAGTAAGCTGGGGTACCAAAATGCATTTCATTAGAAGTCTGACAATGAAAGCTTAAACATGGGCTGTATTAACTCTTCAAATGAACAGATGCCTTACTGCCCTGGCAGTGACACAAAGGTTTGATTTTGCTACAAAATATTATGATTATGATAAAATACAAAAGTAAATGTATTAGAATATGATATTAGAAAATGTATTGAGCTATTCTACTCTTGGTAAGTGACAATGTTATTTACCTGGATATGCTCACTGTCTCTCACCTTACTACAAAACTCTTTACAGATTGTATTTTTGTAAGTAGGCTTACTGGTTAATTGTCTTTTATATACAATAGGAAAACCAAGTGTCTCCTGTACAGCAAGTTAAGGTTGCGGAGGACATGCACCAGTGGTAAGAGAATCAGAAAATCTCAGATAAAAGCTGAATTTATGGATACCAAAAGGCTTCAGAAGTTCACTTTGTCTATTACTGCAGAGTATCCTTTACCTTTTAGAAATGTTGAGAAATTGAAACCGTTTCTCCTTGCAGCAGGAGGCGTGACTCTTCTACCTCAGGCCAGGTGACAATGGCAGCTCCAGCTGTTAGCACCGAGGCCACCACCCCCACCAAGAGGATGAAGGCTGCTTCCCCTATCAAGGTTGCACAACCTTCCCCCACCAAGGGGATGACATTTGCCCCTTTCATGGAAGTGAAGCCTGCCACCTCCACCATGGTGAGGCCTGCCACCCCTACCATGGTGGTCGAGTCCACCATCACCCCGGTGAAGCCTGCCACCTCCACCATGGTGAGGCCTGCCACCCCTACCAAGGTGGTCCAGTCCACACCCAACCCGGTGAAGCCTGCCACCCCCACCATGGTGGTCCAGTCCACCCCCACCATGGTGGTCCAGTCCACACCCAACCCGGTGAAGCCTGCCACCCCCACCATGGTGGTCCAGTCCACACCCTCCCCGGTGAAGCCTGCCACCCCCACCAAGGTGGTCCAGTCCACACCCTCCCCGGTGAAGCCTGCCACCCCCACCAAGGTGGTCCAGTCCACACCCACCTCGGTGAAGCCTGCCACCCCCACCATGGTGAGGCCTGTCACCCCCACCATGGTGAAGCCTGCCACACCCACCATGGTGGTCCAGTCTACCATCACCCCGGTGAAGCCTGCCACCCCCATCATGGTGGAGCCTGCCACACCCACCAAGGTGGTCCAGTCCACCCCCAACCCGGTGAAGCCTGCCACACCCACCAAGGTGGTCCAGTCCACCCCCAACCCGGTGAAGCCTGCCACCCCCACCAAGGTGGTCCAGTCCACACCCACCTCGGTGAAGCCTGCCACCCCCACCATGGTGAGGCCTGTCACCCCCACCATGGTGAAGCCTGCCACACCCACCATGGTGGTCCAGTCTACCATCACCCCGGTGAAGCCTGCCACCCCCATCATGGTGGAGCCTGCCACACCCACCAAGGTGGTCCAGTCCACCCCCAACCCGGTGAAGCCTGCCACCCCCACCATGGTGAGGCCTGTCACCCCCACCATGGTGAAGCCTGCCACCCCCACCATGGTGGTCCAGTCCACCCCCAACCCGGTGAAGCCTGCCACCCCCACCAAGGTGGTCCAGTCCACACCCAACCCGGTGAAGCCTGCCACCCCCACCATGGTGGTCCAGTCCACACCCAACCCGGTGAAGCCTGCCACCCCCACCATGGTGAGGCCTGTCACCCCCACCATGGTGAAGCCTGCCACCCCCACCATGGTGGTCCAGTCCACCCCCAACCCGGTGAAGCCTGCCACCCCCACCAAGGTGGTCCAGTCCACACCCAACCCGGTGAAGCCTGCCACCCCCACCATGGTGGTCCAGTCCACACCCAACCCGGTGAAGCCTGCCACCCCCACCAAGGTGGTCCAGTCCACACCCTCCCCGGTGAAGCCTGCCACCCCCACCATGGTGAGGCCTGCCACCCCCACCATGGTGAAGCCTGCCACCCCCACCAAGGTGGTCCAGTCCACCCCCACCCCGGTGAGGCCTGCCACCCCCACCATGGTGGTCCAGTCCACCCTCACCATGGTGAAGCCAGCCACTCCCACCAAGGTGATGTACTCTACCGCCGAAAAGGTGGTGAAGTCTGCCTCTACCCCTGTGGTGAATCCCACCCCTCATCACCCAAATCTGGTGGAGGGGAAGGATACCACTCCTGTCAAGGTGAAGCCAAACACCATTCCATCATCTGTGGCAGGTAAGCCCTTCCCACACTATAGTCTGCATTTCAAATTGGCAGGCACAGTATATGTAGTCCAGTTTGTTACTGACCAATTACTTTGAACTTGTTTAGTGTGACCTTTATGTTGTGCGTGAGTTTAGGGGCAGGTCACCTGCTTGAAATCCAAATAAAAAGCAGGAATGATTAGTTATTCTTTCTCACATCATATGTTGTGTATGATAGCATGTGTGTTTACTTTCATGTGTGTGCAGCAGAATTACAAACAAAATCCATTAAAGTTAGTATTCATGGTGCTAGGGTACTTGGTAGGATGTACTGTCCCAGGGTACAAGGTTAAAAGTTTGGGAACCACTGGTCTATGGTAATGTCTGAGGTTGGGATATGAGCCAGTGTATTCTGTTATCTCCTCCTCTCCCCCAGCCTCTCACCTGCTGAAGGAGGACTGGGACTCCCGGTCCATGTACAGGTCAGTAAGAAACACTCCTCCCCACTGTCTCACTGGTGCTTAAAAACTCGAATCCACCACGCCTGATTTCATACACAGAATGACAAGTGTGTTCTTTGGGACGAGCAGTTTGAATATTGTTTGCCATGCTCATATTTATGAAGCATGAAGTGTCCTTGAAATGATCCTGTCCCTCCGAGACCTTGTCCCAGACTGTCAGTGACTGTGTTGGCCTCCCTACAGGGAGACCGTGGCCCTGGACCTTTTGGCTATGATGGTCCCTCAGCTGGACTGGGCCAGCATCCATGTTCCGGAGGACCCGTCCGACACGCCCAGACTCCCAGTTCAAACCATGCAGCTGCTCACCAGTGAACAACTGCAGTGCCTGGGGTGAGAGATTGCAGTCAAGACTGGACTAGTGTCACACCTTCATTTTATAGTCCTATAATCCATAGCCCTGTTTTGTTTTGCCTCTTCAAAGGTTGCCAAATCTGAGTAAAAGCTGCTACCTGAACGCTACAATTCAGTGTATGCTGAGGATGGGGGGCTTCTGCCAGCAGCTCTTCCAACAGCAGCACATCTGGAGGAACAATCCAGCCGCCGGCCTGCTCAAGTACACACGCTCCTCTTATCAAGATGGACTTATCTGGGACTCTGAAAACCTTTCGTGCACGTTATGAATCTTGTGACCCTTTTGCTCCCTGCCTTTCTTTCCCTGTCTCCCCTCTCTCTTTATCTCTCCCTCCCCATCTCTCTCCGTGCAGGTGCTTTGTTGATGTCCAGGCGGCCAGATTTGGCGAGCGACCGGCGTACAAACGCGGCGTCCTTAAGGCTCTGCTTGACTGCGTGGCTGACGAGGCAGTCGAGTTCCGGGATGGCGGCCAGAAGGTGAGAGTACCACCCCCAACTGTCCTCAACACAAGGCCTTGTTTTCATAACGGGAGAGGAACCCACTGACGCCATGTTTACGTGAACACGTTGGTTCTCGCGGTGTTTGTGTTGCCCGTGTGTGTTTAGGACGCCCATGAGTTCTTCTGCGTCACCGTGGCCCAGATGGCAGCTCTGGCCCCCCTCCTGGACGGAGGGGCATTGGGTGGAGGGGCGTACACCTGCCCGGTGCGCACCAACCTGCTCTTCCAGATGCTCAGCACGAGGACTTGCAGACAGTGAGACACGTGAACATTCTCCTGCTATGCTACGCTTCACACACGCGTCACTCAGAGGGATGCAAATGTTTGCTCATGACAACTTTCACCAAAGGTTTGTAAACGAGACTTGATTTCTGTGTCGAGGTGTGGACTGCAGTCCTCCAGACAGCAGGAATTCTCCAACTTGTCTCTGGCCCTGACGGCTGGGAGCTCCGTCGAGGCCTGCCTGCTGCAGTACCTCCAGGTCAGAAGCTCCCGCTACGCACTCGACTACTCAAATTAGCCTTGGGAGTGCCATTTAAGGATGATGTGTATCAGATAATAATAACTGCCCCCCCTCCCCCATCTCTTCTCGGCTGTAGGAGACCGAACTGGAGTTTCGCTGCAGCTGTGGAGGATGCAGCTCAAGACTGCGGTGGTCGTTCCTGACCCTGCCCCGGTGAGTCTGCCAGCTGTGTCATTCCTGGTCCCTCAGTAGGCTAACATTCTAACGGCAGAACTTTCCTTCACCTTCTCCCCTATGCAGAGTGATGGTGTTCCACTTGAACCGATTCTGTCACGGTGCACAGTGGCAGCTCGAGAAGTTGGAGGCGCCCATTCTTCTCAGCAGGGAGCTGCTGCTCTGCTCTGGACCGAGCAGCGACGAGGCACTCCCCAGCAGGGCCGGCCAGGACCAGGGCCAGGCTCCTGGGGGCCAGGGAGACACCCAGGGCCAGGCTTCTGGGGGCCAGGGCCACACCCAGGAGCAGGGCCAGGCTCCTGGGGGCCAGGGACACACCCGGAAGCAGGGCCAGGCTCCTGGGGGCCAGGGACACACCCGGAAGCAGGGCCAGGCTCCTGGGGGCCAGGGACACACCCGGAAGCAGGGCCAGGCTCCTGGGGGCCAGGGACACACCCGGAAGCAGGGCCAGGCTCCTGGGGGCCAGGGCCACACCCAGGAGCAGGGCCAGGCTCCTGGGGGCCAGGGACACACCCGGAAGCAGGGCCAGGCTCCTGGGGGCCAGGGCCACACCCAAGCCGGGACAGGGATCACCCAGCTGACCAGCCCTCATGCCTCAGGTACAGTACAGGGGGTTGTGGTTGAGCAGCTCCGCTGACCGCGCTCTGTGATGGGTTGGAGACTTGGCACCACACACGCTCAGATCAGTCATGATTAGAACACACAGATCCACAGCTGGGAGATGACTAGGGAGTTTAGAGCTTGTCAGTTTACTGTGTTACCACCCTTGTCTGATCCAGTTCATGTGAGCACTGAGGAGGGGTCAGAGAGACAGGGAAGCCACCCCATGGTGAGGACAGAGATAGGAGAGAGACACCAAATATCAGACATATACTGTATCTAATCAGGAAGAAAAAACAGAGTTCAGGATAAAGATGGATGCTCTTTGAGAGTGTGTTCACTGTGCTGCATGGTGTGTGTGACTGCTGGGTGTCTGCTTCCAGAGCTCAAGGTACAGCCTGGTCAGTGTGTTGAGTCACATTGGTTCTTCTACCACCTCGGGTAAGGCTCACACCATGTACACTCACATACACACGAGCTGTTGGTAAATGTTACAATTATACACCCATGCACATATGCCCAAATTGACTGACCCTATTCAGCTTCTTCTTTAAAACAAATTGACTTAGGTTGCTGGGGGTAAGTATACACACACATACACCATTCACGGGTGAGTATCCACGCCCGCACACTCACACACACGTCGACAGCACCACAGTGGGGTGAACGGGTGAGTATAACCACGATTGGCTCTACCTTACCTAACAGAGCACTCTCCTCTCCCTATAGGCCACTACATCAGTGACTGTCACTACGCAGACGGTGACCCCGAGGACCAGACAGACCGCTGGCTCTCCTACAACGACCACATCGTCATGGAGACAACCGGCGAGCTGGTCTGCGAGCGCAGGCAGAGGAGCTCCTACATGCTGTTCTACGAGAGACGGGTACGAAAACGCCAAACGCTGACTTCCCCCACACGGCCTGACCCTTACTCGTCTCTCTCCACTTCACCGCTCAACTCCAAAATGTGTGCTGACGTGCTCATCCAACATGGCTAACTGCTTTAATACCAACAGTAAGGATCCTTCTCCACACTGACGTCGATGTTCTCTGGTCTGCTCTGCTCTGAGCAGACACACCCGACAACCGGATTCACCCAGTGAAGGATCCACCCAGCCAAGGAACCACCCAGTGAAGGATACACCCAGCGAAGGATACACCCAGCGAAGGATCCACCCACCGAAGGATCCACTTAGCGACGGAGGCGTGGGGAAGTGAAACCAGGGACTGTGTAGCTGCTCTAGAGACATGGCGGGCCTCCTGTCTGCAGCATGCCAGTCCAGCCTCAGGAGGATAGGCTGCCCCCCCCAAGGGCCTGGATCCTCTCCCTGAGGGAGTTGTTGCTTGCCGCTGTCGCCACACTTTCGGGATTTTAGAAAATAAATGGTTTCACCCCTTCCGCTCTCTTGTGGTTGACATTGCTTGGCATAATAATAATAACTTATTTGGGGGATGCCTTTCAAAACACTCAAGTACATCTTACATAAAATGGGCCTATGTAGATGAGTTCAAAAACAGTGGAGGTTAAAAGAAACGTATGCAGTATACGTTGGGCTGTGAAAAAAGGGTTTGGTGGGCAGACTCTCCTAAGAGTTTCAGACTTGAAAGGTATCATGAGGAGAGTGCTAGACCCGATATTGAAGTGTAATTATTCAAAATAATTGTCATTATTACTCCTAACTTTGGGTGGAGCCCCTACCAGCCTGGGAACGGGTTTGATACGATGACTGTACAGAGGAGCGTGTTGAGGTATTCAACCAAGATTACGTTTTGTTGCTCTGGTTGTATCTATCCAATTCCGTCCAGAGGCATTTTGGTCTGCGCCCATCGATCCTTGCGAGATGACAACTGGAATTGTGAGATCACGGCCATGTGAGAATCCATCTTGCAAGTTCAAAATTATTCTTACCACAGTGGGTCAGACCAATCAGTGGCAGCTAGGGGCATGGGCGAATTGAGTCTGTGATAGACAGATGGTTCATCCAATCACCTGCCGGTGAAGTATTATGCAGAATTAGAATGTAAGTCATATTTTGCACTTGGCTCTCAATCCCCCCTCCTCCTGGCCAACCCACACTGACCCCAGCCTCCAGCTGCTATCACACCGTCCTTCCTCTTATTTATGAAGGCCGCAGAGAGCGGCCAAGCACTCTCAATAACACACTGATGTGCTCTGGAGGGAAGTATTAGTGGATTAAGACAGCGGGGATGAGGATGGATTGGATGACATGGTTTACTTTCCCAGGCCAAGGTAGATTTGTCAGCCTGGCTGTAACCCACTATCCTGATTTGGAAGAAAGTTGTGGTTCTGTTAAAACGCCATGTGTCGTTGCTGCTGCCGTTTAGGCTCACAAACTCGGGCACAGCAGATGTTTGAATGTTGTATATGTTGTTGAGTATGTCGGAAGAGACACCATATTTGTCAAATTTGTAATACAAACACATACCGTAGTCCAGTCTTGGAATTCATGTTTGTACTTGTTTGTGCAGCTTTGAAGTATGGGAATTATTGTTTCAGAAGTAAAACCAACAAGTTAGTAATACTCAGTCAGGTTACAAACTTTTATCTAGTGGTCAGTTCTTTAGCAGTTTTTGCAATCACTGGTGGATTGAAAGAAAATAAATGAAATGATCCCGAAGCAGCGGCCCAATGCCGGTGGCCCACACATCAGCATCCTACCCTGGGATCGCCAAGAGCCTGGGAGGTCACGTCACAGCATCCTACCCAGGGATCACCAAGAGCCTGGGAGGTCACGTCACGGCATCGCTCCAGAATTGCAATACATCTCGCTGGCCAACCAAAACGACAACCCCAGCAAATAGCTTCAAACTCAGAGGAATACTGGAAAAGGCAAACAAAACAGCCTGAACAGCCCGGAAAAACAGGTGCTTCATCTCTGCTCCGGACCTCTCGTTTGTGCTCAGTTGTATGATGTCTGGACCCCCCCCCCCCCCCTTTTTCCAGATGGAACACTTTTGAGTGGTTCTTTCATTGAGAAACGCACTGTGTACACCTGGACTTTAATAATAAAACCACCATCTCTTTGAGTGATTAATGTAATTAATCAGTTCATGAGGAAAAGCCAGAATGAAAACCACCTGACTGCCAATGCTGTGGTACTCACCACAGACTGATGGATGGGGGGGACGTTTGAGCGGTGCGGAGGGGAGGTGAGATTGGTGCGCTTGTGGTATTTAGAGCCCGAGTGTGACGGGTTATGTCCTGTATGAAACCCCCCCAGCCACAGCTCTGGGCCTATTTATGACTGTGCCTCCTAACTTTAGCGTGAACCAAATCAGAGGGAGTTGAGCTCTTCTCACACTGCCCTATTGTCTGTAGACTGATGTTAGGAGGACCCCTACTTGCACGGTTCTGCCACTACATCTCCTGGTAGCCTCGACAGATTGGAAAACAGAGATGGACACATTAAGTTCTGCAGCATAAGAAAATGATTTTGGTCATGTAAAAGTTATGTATATGTGAACCTACAAATTGTGGGGAAAATGGAACACCTCTTTTGACAGGTTCTGAAAACAAAATTCTGAGGTTGAGACCATTCTACCACCGGGGGGAGCACAACACCTGAATTGATCTGAAATGCGACTGATACTCATGTCTATGATACTCACACCTGATTGGCAAGAGCATCTGCATTACCGTGTATTGAAGCTACTGGACTCAATAGGGAACTCTGTTGTGACAGCTTGCTGTGTCCTCCACTACTGTAAAGAGCACTTTGTGACCTACAAGGCGGGGCAACAGCCAGGGGTCTAGCAGTGTCATGACCTACAGGCCACAATCTAGTCATGCTCACTGACGCACTTCCACACCGCAGGACTGACAGCCAACAGCTGTCGCTGCCCTGCATGTGTTTCTATACCTCAGCCAGAGTCTATTAACCCTTGTGTGGTGTTCATATTTTAGTTACTCAGCCAGTGTTCGTGGGTCTGCTGGACCCGCTGCATTTTGGGGTTTTTAATTCAACACAATCAAACAATTTTAAGTTAAAATACTCAACAGATGTTTACTTCATCTCAATCAAAAGCAATATAAACAGCATTTAGTGTTAATAGTTGCCCTTTACCTTTGTTAGATCACATTTAGGAACTAAAGTGCTTTTCGTTTTTAGTTTTGTTTTAATAAAATATGATAAAAAAAGAAAATCAGTTATAATCAAAATAAGAATGGAAAAACAATCAACAAATTTACAAATAAAGGAAGGTTTTTCATAACTATAGATTTTTATTTAGGCTATTTGAACTTCATTAGAAATGTAACCAATTCAGGTCAGTTTACACAACACAAGGGGTTCTTGGAACATGTTGTCTTCTCTGGATTTCACCAGTGCCTTTCCCAGTTCCTCGAGAAAGAGGCGTCTCCTCTGGAGCTTACTTCTGTTCCACTCTGGGTTCATTGCCATCCAGATGACAAAGGCGTTGTACGCAGAGATGTCCAACATGTCAAAGAATATCACCAGTGGCCAGCGTAGGGTCCTCCTTTTGCAGCTGTAGGCAGTCACCAGCTTGTCCATGTTGTCCACCCCTCCTTTTGAGGCATTATAATCCATGATGATCTCTGGTTTTTGATGCTCCTGGCCACAGATTCTGTCATCCCTGTGCAGTGTACTCATCAGTACCACATTCTTGCCTTTCTTTGGCACATAGGATACCAGGGACGTGTCAGCCGTGAACACAAACTTGGACGAGTTGACAGGCCTGTTCTTTGTGGTCAGCAGTTGGGGTGGGAGCTCAGGCTTGTTTTTCCGTATTGTTCCCACCATGGTCAGCTTCCTCTTTAGGAGCTTGTACGAAGTAAAAAAATTGTCGCATGTGATGTTGTGTCCACTGAGTCCCTGAGTCATGTCCAGGACAACTCTCATTCCTAGATTTTTTTTCAGGGGCTCCTCCATCAGGCTTCCCTGTGTATACTTGTAAGTTCCAAGCATATGAGGAAGTGGCATCACAGGCAGCCCAGATCTTTATGCCATATTTTGCAGGTTTAGATGGTATATACTGCCTAAAGGGGCAGCGCCCCCTAAATGGCATCAGCTGCTCATCGATGGTGACATTCGGCCCAGGGTTGTAAAACAGGGGGAGGCGTTGCACCCACTTGTCCCACACTGTCCTGATGGCAGCTAGCTTGTCTCTCTGCCGTCGAGCTGGTCTGTCATCTCGGTTATCAAACCGGATAACTCTAGAAATGATGTGGAAGTTTTCCAGGGACATTGTTGCCCGGAATATTTCTCTGCCCGTTTCTGCATCCCACAGGGATTCTGTGGATCCCCTTTGGACTTGAAAACTCCCGCAAGGATGAGAACCCCAAAGTAGGCATGTAAGTGGGTTTGGTCCATTTCCTTCCACCTTTCTCCAAACACACGCCTTCCTTCCAAATTAGTGGAATCCAGAATAATTTTCTGGATTGAATCCGTGATGAAAAGCTCAAAAGCAGACTTGGTGTCCTGCACATGAGTTACTGCCATCCGTGTTGGCCCTGATTGCATCCTTATGACATTGGCAGCCATGCGGGGTGGCTCATTTTTTGGGCAAGAAGACCATTCAATTTCATATTTTTTTGACATCCATATTTCTCCCCTTTCTATATGATGACGGTCTTGTTCTGGTCCTTGAGCTGGCTGCTGATGGGCTGGTCCTTGTGCTGGCTGCTGATGGGCTGGTCCTGTGGCTTGTCTTCGTTTTTGGAGTAGCTGATGATCAATCTCATCCTCTTCTTCAAAGTCACTGTCAAACTCTGAATTTTCAGAAATGTGATCCTCACATTCTGAAATCTCTTCCTCTACTTCATCGTCAAAAGCTTCTCTCTCTTCCAAAATCAGTTGCATTGCCCTCTGAGCAGACAATCTTTTGGCCGTCTTGATCAGTTGTGATAAGGAACCACACTGGCAAAGCTATATTTATATTGTCCCGCCCCCAATTTGCAGCTGGGATAGAGTATGAGCAAATCAATATTGGTTCCCGCAAGACAGAGGGTAAAATGTGCGGGAATGTGAGAGCAGACAGGTGCGGTGCTTGAATTTGTCAACAATGTTGCAACCTTGTGCGGGGAGGGGCAGAAACACAAAACTCACACACACACACACACACACACACACACACACACCCACACACTAACAGCAGGCCCAGACAGGAGGAGGACAGAGTGAAGGTATACAGGACCTACAATTTCCACACTCTTATTAGCCCTGGGTCCAGTGGACCCAAACATCCTGTATGTAATATAAATGTGTAGGGGGGGTGTACGGTGTGTGGTCATTGAAAATGTGTTCTGATATATGTTCTTCACAGAAAATGAGCCAAGGCCAATGAGTCTGAGTTTGAAAAAATAATTTATCGTATCATTTTTCTTTTGATAAAAAGTGAAAACGGGTCCCACAGACCCGAACACCACACAAGGGTTAATATATCCCTTCCCTTTCTAAACACAATGATAAAATGCATGCAATATACACTTTGTTCAGTCTATAGGGTAGTCCACAGCTAAATCCAGGAAATTACTTAAAAGAATTAGTACTTAGAACAACACATTGTAGTCTGTTTAGTCCCACTTTGGAGCCCAGTGCCAGAGCAGCCTCTTCATGTGACGGGCTGAGGGGGGAGCTATGATCTCACTACCAGGTGCGTGTCCTGCAAGACTACACCCCTCATGCGTAGGCAGTCGCTCCTCGTCTTCTCCAGGTGTCACGTTCTTTCCTGCCTTTTCTCCCTGGGATCAGGTGTCTCCTGTCCCTGCCGTCCCCTCCTCCTGCTCCCACCCCTGACCACTACAGCCTCCCTCCCCTGACCACTACAGCCTCCCTCCCCTGACCACTACAGCCTCCCTTCCCTGACCACTACAGCCTCCCTTCCCTGACCACTACAGCCTCCCACCCCTGACCACTACAGCCTCCCTTCCCTGACCACTACAGCCTCCCTTCCCTGACCACTACAGCCTCCCACCCCTGACCACTACAGCCTCCCTCCCCTGACCACTACAGCCTCCCTTCCCTGACCACTACAGCCTCCCTTCCCTGACCACTACAGCCTCCCTCCCCTGACCACTACAGCCTCCCTTCCCTCACCACTACAGCCTCCCTTCCCTGACCACTACAGCCTCCCTTCCCTGACCACTACAGCCTCCCTTCCCTGACCACTACAGCCTCCCTTCCCTGACCACTACAGCCTCCCTCCCCTGACCACTACAGCCTCCCGTTCTGGGCAGCTGGAGTTACTCTCAGGTGTACATATGGTAGCAGCCCGAGAATGGATGTGTTTAAAGTCCAGGTTGTGCCGTAGAACTCTGGAAGGAAGTGTGCCGGAATTCGAGCTGTGTCGTGGTTCCGGTGTCTTCTTATGGGAAGATATCTTTTACAAGCTGGCTGCTGTTCTACTGAAGGAGGCCGTACTCTGCTCCCGCTTGTCCTCCATTTCTCCTCCTTCCGTTAGAACATTTAAGTTCATCGTTTTAGTTTGAGTGATCTCAGATTCGAAGTGATCTTGTTTTTACTGTTTCATCTCTTCACCAAAGATGTATAACTATTCCAAACTGTTTTATCTCTCTAATCATGTCTCTCATTTGATGGTGTTTTTAACTGAATTCTGTGCTTTGTGCATTCCCAAGTTGCTATCTGTGTCATAACAATTCCACCATAGACATTGCTTTCAGGTCACGCATGCACAAACTGTAGGAAACCCAAGTAGTGTGATAAGTAGATGAGAAAGTTTCTTTATTTGTATGGTCACCGGTCACTCGAATCTGTGTTTGTGTTTTGATGGCACTTTCTAAGCAGCTGCTACAATGGTGCTCAGCAGGTGATGCACTGACAGCTGTGCTGGGCTGTCATCACCAGTATTTGCATAAAATACGGTATATATCCATATTAATAATATGGTCAACTTTACCTCTGTCCAATTTTATTACTTTTCCCTCAACTGGTTTGTTTTGTTTGTAAGAATGTGCATCTGACTTCCTGGCCTTCTTTGAAATGCCTCTTCTGATGATGCAACAGCTCTTTGCACATTTAGGCCCTAGATAAACGATACGGCCTTGAAAGTAATCTGACATCATTTCCTGAATACATAACTTGTGCAGCTGAACTAGGTGACAACACGTTCCACTGTGATCATCTCACCAGACAAAGACAGGCCACTCAACAGGGCATCCGGCTAAGTCCCGCGGATTGTCTAGTCTCTCGTCTTGTCTGTGCAGCTGTCTGCACATTTGCACTGGTAGTGACAGAGCTTAATGAACCCTCGCTGCGCTGCTGTTTACCTCCGGATATAGCCTACGGTCTGTGATGAAACGTGAGCTCCCAACCAATCCCATAGGGCAGACAAGTATCAGGGAAAGACGATCGTTGCCGAAGTGGAGATGACTGAAATACTTTCCACGGTCATGTTGGGTTCCCTCCTCCAGAGCAGAGCGAAGGCAGCGAGTGACAGAAGCAAGAAAGCGTTGCGATCGGAAAACAAGCATATACACATAGAGAGAAGCTTAAGGAACATAGAGGAATCGACAACTGACAGATCGGCGAAAGGTCCGTTTTGCAAAAGGCATTCTTAGGGAGTGCCACCATGTCAGAGCTCCAGTCTGAACCAGCGGTAGCAGGTTCTCCCCAGAGGAAACCCTCCACCAACAAAAACATCAAGAAGCTGCGCACCATCAGCATGGTGTGTAGTCTGACCCGCAGCTGGCAGCAGTGGGTGTCGGAGATTGAGGACAAGCAAGCCAGCGAGCCCACCGGTTGGGCCCCTGACGTCCTCAGAGGACTCGGTGAGGAACCCAAGAAATTGGACGGAAGCAAGACAGGCCCATCTGAAAAGAAGGCCCGGGCGAGTCAGAACCCCACTGCTAGCGCCCCGATCCCAGAGCACCAGGAGGATTCTGCCTCAGACAAACAGGCCAATCCAGAGGTGTCTACTGAGTCCCAGATCAAGACCAGGCAGGTGTCAAAGACGGTGACGAGCAGTGCCCAGGAGAAGAGCACTGGCATTGCTCTCCTGAAGGAGAGGATCTGCAAAGACCCCCAACCCCCGGGGGAGGAAATTGACAGGATGCTGAGCAAGCGAAGCTCGCCCACACACCGCAGGAAGTGCTCCAACATGGTGTCTGCCCTGACAAGCAGCTGGAAAGAGGTGGAAAAGGAGAGGAAGCAGGGGCACTCCTATAGCGTGGACACTGAGGACAGTGGGTACTCGGAGGAGAGGAGCCCGGAGGCTGAGGGAGGACTGGTGGATGGTGCCAGGGCCTTTGGAGAGTCAGATTGTGGGGACGACGGCTCACCCGAGGGACACACTGAGTCATCGGTGAAGATCAAACGATCTTCGGTCCCTGCGTGAGTTCAGTATGCTCTTTTTTGTGTGTGCCTGCAGTTGATGTTGCCATGAATATGCTGAATATGGTGGCAATTAGCTGTCTACTCATAACACATCTGTCCTTGTTTCTTCATATTAATTGTTGCTGGTGGCTGTTAGATAATAGTAGAGACAGTGAGAGAGAGAGAAGCAGCGAGAGGGATAGATGAACATAGGATAAAAAGCAGCTAGTCAGCAACAAATTAGAGTCCTTTAGTAAATACTGCCCCCGTGTGGTTAAGCGATGTCTGTTTTTTAGCCACTGTACAAAAACACTGTGAAGTCAAGAGAAAGGCCCAGAAGAACACAAGGCTTCACATTACATTAAGAGTTTGTAATTGTTCTGTTGGTTGATGTGCTCCTTGTCCTTCAAAGGGTCAAGAAGGAGGTGGAAGATGCCCACAAGATCAACGCCCTCTCCAAGAAGTGCAGTGCCGTGGGCAGCCTGAAGAGCCGGTGGCAGAACTGGGCTTCAGACCACTCCGAGACCCAGAAGCTCAACCCCTTCAGCGAAGAGTTTGACTACGAGTACTCCATGTCGACCCGGCTCCGCAAGGGCGAGGAGGGCTACGGGCGTCCCAAGGAGGGCACCAAGACCGCGGAGAGGGCCAAACGGGCGGAGCAGCACATCCACGGCGAGATCGCCGACATGTGCTACATCATCAGGACTATGGCCGACCCGGACCCGGACGGGAAGACTCGCGTCACATTTGGGCAGCTGTTCGACAGATACGTGCGCATCTCGGACAAGGTGGTGGGGATCTTGATGAGGGCCAGGAAGCATGGGAAGTTGGTGTTTGAGGGTGAGATGCTGTGGCAGGGGCAGGATGATGCTGTTGTCATTACTCTGCTTGTGTGAGCTGCAGTCACATCAGGACAGCAAGGGGGGCAGCCATGGATGGGGGGGCGGGGGGGGGTTGTCTGGCTAAAGCATCAGACTGGCTGCACCAATCCCATGGAGCTGCCTCTCTTTCAGGGGCATGCATATTGGACATTGGTCCTGGGATGACTGATTCACAGATGATCTGATTGGACTAAAAAATCTGCTGTTATTTTGGTGGACTCACCAATTAAATTTCATTGACTGAGTTTTTTTGCATTTGTGGACTGTTGCCTTTTCGTTTTTCACTGGGTCTTAAAGTGCATTTAACTTTTCCCTGTCAGGTCAGACCCCAGTGATATCTGAACATGGTTAAAAATGGAAATTAAATTGCTGCTTGATTAAGTTGTACATTGTGGGATTCAAATGTGGATTTGGTTTCAGTGCATACAGCTCTGTTAGGTTGCTAGTTCACACTATGCTATACTTGAAACATAACTAGTACACAGCACATTACTATTTCACAGACTGAATAAGAGTCACAAAACTACTGAATTATATAGCAAGTCTATTAGAAGAGAGTGCTTTTAAACATAACTATTAAAGATTTATATTTTTTATTTGATCATAGTACTGTATGTGCACGCTGGAGCTGTTTTGGAACATATATCATAAATGTGGAAGATACAACAGAATCAAACTAGAGGAGTTTGTTTCCTCATACTCAAAATAACATTATTATGTAGTATTGGTCTTCAGTTTTTATTGAACAAAATGATTATGATGTGTTATGATTATACAACGATAGTTGAACATGTAGTATACATATTAAGTAGTAAGTAAGTAAGTAAATACATTTTATTTTATTTAAAGCACACTCTGACCCAGCAAGGCTGACCGCATGCTCCACAGTGGCCAAAAATGTGTCAACTCAAAGACATGCAGATAATCTTCTTAAGGGTAGAGAAAGAGGAAATGGTGAACCAACCTGACAGGTACAGCAAAACAAAGCAGTCGTGTCAATCGGTTGCGTCTCTCCCACAGAAAGAGCACCCCCCCCCCACACACACACACACACACGCACACACACACACACACACACACACATATATATACACATACTAAATAAACAAACAGGCACTACAATAACTTAGAACATTAGAAAACACACACAGATGTGATTAAAAGTAAAACATCAAATATCAAAGTAAAATATTAAAACAGCAGTAATCACTGCCGTTTCAATGAATAGGAAACGTAAATCGAAATGTTTTGTGTGTATGTGTGCGTTCCTAAAATCCAGCAAAAGCCTACACTCCCCACAATTCTTTGAGAGGCGCGCATCTGTGCGCTCGAGCTTGCCCGCAGCAAGTGATAACAAGCTAGAAGATCAGGTACAATGAGAGAACATTAGGATTCCTACGTTTCACCTGCTTTGTGAATAATGCCCGAATGTAAGGAGTAGCATAATGGCCGTCGAAGGTAAGGTAACGCTTTATTCTTAATTAAACCTAATATAAATGTCTGTGTTTATTTTTGTTTCAGTACTGAGCAGACATTGTGAGATAGAGACCACTGAGATGGTGCATGAATGGCCCAATATACAAGATGCTGTGTTTTCAATATATTATTAAGAAATGCAATGTCTGTATGTGAGAGGATGTGATTAGATAATATCACTCTTTGAAAATCTTTAGCCTCATCGCTTCATGTCGAATTGATATTGATACCGTAGTTGGGTTCAGAGTGTGAGAATATAAACTATTCACATAGCATATGGATTAGTTTTAATGCGCAGGCGTCGGTCTGTATTTTCTCATGCTGGTCTATTTGTAACGCGGGAAGCCTGGTCAGTGTTAGCTATGAAAATGCGGTGATTGTAGACTAATAATTGCAAACGGACGCTGTGTACAGCATGCATATGCCATGTCATTGTACACGTCTCATTGGCAATAGAGCGGGTTGAGTGACGTGCACTGTCCGTGCTTTTTGCACCTGTTCACATGCTGCTATCAGCGCGTCGGTGAGAGTCTCATCTGTGTGTCAGTTGACATTACAGCATTAGTCTGTTGAGAAAGAACACGGTCCAAAACCCAGCGTCTTATTCAAATAGCACTGTTCAGGCACAGAACAGGACGTCTCCGGCAATTGTTCTAAGACCGTTCGGTTTATTCGTTGCATGGATGCCATGTGAACGACCTACACGCTTCTGAAACCAGTAATTAGGGTACTGAGTTTTTGTAAGGTATCTTGTCTGAACATTCGGGGGAAAAAAGACAACGCTTTCCAGCTTGGGTGCAGATATACCAAACACAGTACCGGGATGCTTGGACAGTCACCTCATCTTATCGGAGGGATCCTGTGGATTCAAAACCCAATGAGAGGTATGTAGAGGATGTTAAAATAATGTGTTTAGGCTGTGGCTGTTTACAATGTCTTACCGGTAAGTTAAAGGTTTTACTGGAAGGTCTAGGCTGAGGTATGTGCGGAATGCCGACTGTGGCGTCTCAACTTTGCAGGTTTTCCTTGATGTGATCACTTTTCTGAATGAACTGGTCTCTCTGGTTCTGCACATTCTGTCCAAGGGCGGTATAGGCCTACTAACAGTAAGCCTATATTATACATTTATAGAATATGTAATTAGGCTACTTTGACAGCATGAGTTGTAATGAATACACCAACATTGACTGACCAGGGTACTTGACTGTCTAATTTGCTATTTTATATCATACATTTGTTGTGAGGTCTATCATGTAAGCCACAGGAGTAAAGCAGTTGAACTGGCCCTGTGGACCAGACCACACAGCGGACTCAGAACGCTGCTTAATCATCATGCCCTCTCATTCATGGCAGATCTAATTGGGGAAATATGGATTTTTTTTCTCAAAAAACCAAGGCCTCACACAGAGAAACTATAGACATAGCACTAAGCAATGGTTTTGCAGTGACTATGTAGAAAATTGTTTTTAAAACTCAACCATGGTACCTCACACTCCTTAATACACGAGAGATTACAGTGGATATATCCAACACTGAACAGTCAGAGATATTTTTTCCGACAATGTTTTTGGGGAGCAATATTGTCATATGTCATTGAGCAACAAAATGCTCTTTTTCATACCATCATATGGAAAACATGTCGTATCAGAAAATTCTCTTTTTATTTGTAATTTTATTACATTACCTTAGCTTTTATGTTAGAAACTGATGTTTTTTTTACAGTAGGAATTTATATATCTCCTGCTTCAGACAAAGTGCAGCTACACTAAACCTACATAAAGTCTCTGTAAGACCCTCATGAGTCACAAAGCTTCTTTTACCTAATGGTACGCTTCAACAAAGGTTCATAACACTGGCATCAGTTTATCCGGTTTCATGATGGACCCTGTAGACTTCCCTGTTAGACTATTCTGTCGTTTGCCTCAGCTCCCGTACCATATGGAGATGTGCAGAAGGTTCTTAGATTCTGCAGAGTCACCGTTTTATGAACGGACACTGTGCCAGCCCCTTTTACAAAGGGAATGTAGGACAGTTTTTAATAATTCATTATATGTGAAAGACAGTTAATCGACTTTTAGAAATCCTGTTGGAGTGTTACACTTCTTTTTCCTATCTGTGTCATACACACAGTACATGTAACATTTAACTGTGTGTTAAGTAGCTTTACATCAGTGTACTTTCTCAGTAAGCGTTGGACCAAATGATGACATACATCGTACATAGAATGTTATTTTGTGTTGGGAGAATTCCATGGTCATGCTGATAAAGTTTGGTACTGTAGATTGGTTTTTATCACAAGTTGGGAAGACAGTTATTTAAATACACACTCAATGAAGGATATCATCATTGCTGTCTTTGTATAGACCTGCCTCTCTACATACACATACACGCATTCTTCAGACTAACATGAAAACACTCAGTACATTAAACTTCTCCCTGCACTCAACCAGTCCAAATCATTGTGCCAAGAGAGTCGAGTGGACAACATTATTGTCACAACTGCTGTGACTCCATGACAAGTGATATAAAGTCACTACAGGCTGACCCTCTGCATCCAACATATGACAGTGAAGGCTTATTTATACCTATTGAGACATAAGCTTTTATGACTGCTTATGTCATTGGTTATATCATGCATCTCCTTTTGAACTGTACCAGGCTTCGTTTTCTCAATGAATAGGGGCAGCACATCGACCTTTGGTGCTCATGGAACCGGTCCATCTCCATGGCCTCATAGCCCTTTGTTGAGAGTAGTGTTTACCCCCTCAGCTTTGCCTCCACCGGCCATCCAGTCCAGCTTATAACTCTGCCCGCAGTGCTGATCTGGCAGTGCCTTACCCCGACCCGCCTGACTGTGCATCCATTCAGAAGACTGGGTCTAGTTTAATCCCCAGGCCATCTGATTCCACACTCACCCAGGGCATGGATCCTCCAGCCTGGGCATTGGGAGGAGGCTGTAGCCCTCTCCCATTAGCTTCAGAGAAGGAAAGCTTGGCGAGGCTGCACAGACACACATGTACTCATAGGAAGCACTCTCACGTACATCATCCTCTCAGAACTTGACAGGCTTTTTGTTGTGAAGCAGCACTGGCTCTTTACACTTACTTTAAGCACAGGCGCTCTGTAGATAAAGCTATAGTGTAGGGTAGAAGTATTGTCACAGCTCCAATGTGATACCATACTTAACCTCAATGCAGCTAGGCTCAATACACAACTTTACAGAACCGGAAGACTTGGATTTGATTGTATTGAACACATACACTTCAATGTATGAATCCATCTAGAATATCAACCTAGAGAGACATCAGCAATGAAATGTGTTTGCTATAACGTATAGGATGCTATTAAACAAACAAATATTCAAATGAATATTGCAGCTCAGTGTTTTGTCAGTTTCCACCTACCTTTACCTTTACCCAGGAGACCGTGACATGACCAATTGCTGAAGTGAAATCGATTCAAGTTGGAAGGGGCCAAATGCTATTTATACCTTGGCAAACTCACTATACATACTGAGGCAGATTTACAGTTTGAAGGAGAGGGGAGGACAGGGTAAAGAACGCTTCTAATTTTAGACCTGATGAATATGCATCCACGGCGAGGCAGTAAGAGGAGTTGCTGTGGTTTCGCTCCAATGTCACGGCGACGATTAATCAATGTCCCTCCTTCAGTCTGAAATCAAACAGAACCAGAAATCAAACAGAACCAGAAATCAAGGAACCGATTGCCCCTACAAATCACTGCTAAAAAACAAGAGAGTTGGGCTACATCTAAAGCTATACAACTGTAGAAGACCCCCTGCATTTTTCCAGTACCCCAAAATGACGTCCCATTACTGTACTACTACAGGGCAGTAGTACTGACCTAGTACTGACCTTGCATGTCATGAAGACTTTCGGGGGACTGGTTTTGCTGCTCCTCAGGCCTGGTGAGAGACTCCCTGGACCCCCTGCAGTTCACGTACAAGGCCTAAAGGCCGATTTATACTTCTCCGTTTTTACGGAGACGGACACAGGGAACGCCCTCTCCGACGAGGAACTCCCTCTCCGTGCCCTCTCCGAGCCCCTCGGAGAGCTCTACGTGCACCTCCTGATTTTCCTGACCATCCGTCTGTCCGTCCGTCATTTTACGGATACCCCTTAGCTGTGATTGGTCCGTATTAAGAACCGCTTGCGTCAGGGGCGGGGGCGGGGTTGCCGTGATAAATAGGACGAACAGAATCCTTTGACCGCCATTGCTGTAAGTTTTTACAATTCATATTTCAGCTAAACAGTACATGTAAATCAGCATCTGAATTAAAATGTGACGAGAAATGGGCAGTGTAGTTGCTGAAAATGTGCGTATTTTATTGATGAAACGGCTAATTTGTACATTTGCTCCGACTTCTCGATAACCTAGGTAAATAAACACTCGACGACGACTTACAAAAAACCGTTGCGCCACCTACTCTTCTGGTGGTGAATTGTTTTCAGCACCCACAGCCTTCGGAGTACTATAAATTCAACCAATCCGTTTGACTCTGTCCGTCCGTCTGTCCGTAACGGAGTCGGAGAAGTATAATTCGGCCTTAAATCAGCGTGGACTAGGCCATCACCTGGATTTCAGGCTACGTCACCAGCAGGCCACAGTACATCGGACTGCAGGGCATCCTGTCAGATGGGATGAGCAATAACGGGGCACCCCAAGGACCAGTACTTCTACCATTTCTTTTCACCATTTCCACCTCTGACTTCAGTTTCAACTGTGGAACATGCCACCTCCAGAAGTTCTCTGATGACTCCTCCATTGTGGGCAGCATCAGTGAGGACGAGCAAGAGGAGCACAGAGGTGTGATGTAGAGCTTCGTCAGAGGTTCTGGGGTGAATCACCTCCAACTCAACTTTGGCAAGGAGCTGGTGGTGTATTTCTGTATACATTGCTGTTATTCTATATCATTTTAACATATGATCTTTTCTTAAGTGTCAAAGAATTCATTCAGTGTTCAGAAAGCTCCTACCTCCCCCCCCCCTCTACACACAAACACACACACTCCGACACATACACACCACTCATGCTTCCTCTGACAACCTATGTTTGTCATGGATAATGACCACCGTCTCTGAATAATTCGGCCTCACGGGGCCCCCTGCTGTGTTCTTTGCCAGGATTGGTGCAGTCACAAGGCCCTGGCAACCGTGAAGTTCACTGGTCTCTATTCTGCTGGCTGATTGCAGCCGCTGGAGGGAGAGGGGCTCAGAGTCATTGATATTACAGAGCTGACAGATGGAGAATAAATGACAGGAGGAAGTCGGCTGTAGTTTATCGGCCAAATTGAGTCACACGGAACAGTTTTTCCCTCAGATTAGGTTTGCCTGAGGGGCAGGAGACGAAACAATAATGACTGAATTCACCTCAGAAAATGCTTTCACCCGCCCTTATTTTTAAGGAGACTAACTGAATGCACCTGACCCGTCCTGTACAAAAAAGCATCCAATATTACAGTTATAGTTCAAACTTAATTCTGCTGGGAAATTGCGTTCTCTGCCTTTAGAAGTTCATCACTTGTACTCTGTGGCCAATTGAGTCTCGTCATACAAACCGAATAAATTGGACGGATGCTTTAAAAGCTGTTCTGTAATCCAACATTTTTTTCTCTTTCCCTGTTGAGACCTCAAATTCCCTCAGATCTGCCTTTTAAGCTACAACAGTTCTTGACTGTTTTTTTTACAGTAGCTAAACTGAGCAGGGTGGTGCCACTGTTGAAATATTAATAGCCAGCGCTCCAAAATGAGATGAAGCTCTATTTTTATTGTCTTCCACTTTCTGACCGTTAGATGCTGTGCATTTAATATATTTTTTCCTAGGCGACAGTAGCTCAATGGTAGGGCCACAGCACCAGTTTAATATAGCCCGTTTGTCTCTGTACTAGAAAGTGGGTCATTTCTTTCTCCCTCCTTCTTCACCAAATAGAGATGTTTGGAGCAGAACCCTCCCGCGTCTGGTTGATTTCCAACAGCCAATGGGAGGTGAGCGAGCCCCTGAGCCGTGGAGCTTGAAAGAAGTTTGAACACAGTTAACTTTGGATAGAATGTCAGGGTGAATTAGAGAGAAGTCTCTGGACAGCTCGCCAACTCTCCAGCACCAGTCGGCATGTTCCCACACACAGCGAGAAAGACAGAGAGAGAGAGAGAGAGAGAGAGAGAGAGAGAGAGAGAGAATGTGAATGCAACCAGCCTTAGAAGCACCAAGACCCAAATTAGGTCCTATCCAGTCACTAAATCAGGCCATGCTTAGTAGCTAATATGAAAGGTTCCTACATGTCATGCATAAACATAGCAGTGCTTTAGTAGTTTAATATTGGCAGGCTTGCTGACTCATTCAGTTCAATGGGGGTAGATGATGACACATTGTAATGGCATATACTGTATAAAACAACTTACTTTCACCAGGGGGTAAAAGATGATCCCATGAATTTCAATGGACCTGACCCATGAATCATTATGTGCCAGTGATGGTGCGTGTGGCAACACATTAACTTTAGCTTTAGCAACAGCTTCCTCATCATGCTGTAACTTGTCTGTTGGGATAACTCATCCATCTGGATGCAAGTTGCATATCTGACCTATGAATTTAAATGAAGCAGCAAAGGTTGCAAACCCCATGTGGTAACTGGACTGAGTCATGCACGATTCTCACTTAGAGACCGTGAAATTGTCTACTTCCTACGGTTTTTGTGTCGAGACTGACTCAGCAGTTTATGTCCAGGCACTTTTTGAAAGCTGAGGTGACCCCTGTTGATCTCAAAGATAAGATAGGACACACGCCTGGACAGAGACACTTATGATACGTAGAGAACTGCAGATAGATCTCCTTTCACTTTGCCCACTGAATTTTCTGTCCAGTCAACAGGATTTGGGATCTGAGACAGTGTGTAATTTGGTCTGTCTGGCTGGAGGAAGATGACAGAGCAAACCACAGATGGAGGAAATTGAAGAATTTTTGAATTGTTGACTGTGTGAAAAGCAAAAAGACAAGGATAGCAAACAAAAACAAATTGAGCTTTTTGGACTGGAGGTATGTGTGGGTCGGCTTCTTCACAGATGCACATGTACACATAATCACACCCACTCTTTCCAAAAAAGCTGATTTTATTTGGTTTCCCATTCCAAGCTTTTGGGGGTTTCACAGTAAAGGCACATAGAAAAATAAGCTAATTTTCTCGGGCTGATTAAAAGGCTTATTTTTAGTTGATGCTTCGAGCTACTGTTAGCACATAAAAGAGCAGCTGTTCGCTAGCTAACAGAGTGCTCGGTTCATCGTCATCTAACTGATGCCGGTCCAATCCCAGACTCTTCTCCCAGATCCCCTGGGGGTCTCTCTTGGCACCGGGGATTACAAAGGGAGAGAACGCACCCACATCCGTTGTAAACTCCTCCTAGTGAAGCGCTAATTAGCTTCACCTTTAAAATATGTCCTGGGAGCTAACTGGCTAGCAGGGAGAGCCCCATCTGTACAGTTCGACACCAAATATACTTCAGTCAGATGGCCTCTTTTTCCAGGCTTGCTTTCTGGGTCACACAATGAAGTCTCAAACTTCTTTCTGTTCTCATCTGAAAGAGGCAGTGTGGTCTGTCCTTGCTAACAGAGTTTAAGAAGAAGAAACATTTGTTCTTCTAACAGTACGACATTCGTACAACACACACGCACCCATTCACGAGTGTATACCGCAGATATTTGTTTCTGCATTATTCCCATCCATGCCGTACTTCCTCTAAGCCAGGAGCCGTTGGCAGCCATATCAGCGTCACCTGTAGACCAAGTCGAAGGAAACATGCCTATATTATTATGCTTGTCTTGGTCAGGGCCAGGGCAGGAGTGCAGTCGGTTCTGTTATACATGGTTTTGTATTGGGGTTCTTTGCGGATGAAACCCATGTGAGCATGATCTATCCCACCAGAGCACCAACAGGCCTGGGAGAACGTGCCCCCAATGCCAACAGTGTCTTAGTTTTGAATCGAATCCAGGACCTTCTTGCTGAGAGGTGGCAGTGCAAAGCACTGTTTAGAGAAGAATGAGGATGATAGCACTCACACTGTGCTAACTGAACATGTGATGGCTTAGTCACTACAGGGTTTGTCTGAAACCGGATATCTGACTGTGAACCACATGTACTTCCTGCCTGCTTTGGACAGTAATGGGATTTGTGAAGTCGTCTTTGTTGTATTACTAAAAATCATCAAACTGTCTGCCACTGGACAAACCTGGCAGAACTCAATGCCTCTGACATGCCCCCGGGGAGACTGTAAAACTATTGATTGTGTTATCTTTGTAGTGTTAGAATGGCCTCAGTGACCCGTTTACCCCAAACGACCTGTTCTTAAACCTTGTTGCTCAAGGATGCGTTCCAGTGTGAACCAACTTTTTGTGTTGAAAAACACAGCAACCAATTTATTTTTGGTTGAAATTCTCAGACATTTTCCAAATTAGGTGCTATAACTGGAACAAAACCCCTTCCATGTTGGTGGAAAAGGGATGAGACAATGTGAGTTTAGAGGTGTATGGACATTTCTTGGTGCAGTTCATCAAATATTTAACAACAGTAACACCTAAAAAACCATCTCTAAAATGAGTCAAATCACATTTTCATTGATATACCCCATTTTATATAGCTTTTTACAAGCAATGTCACAAACAGCCCAAAGATCATGGCAACATTATTTTATTGATACGATATGACATCTTGAGCAATGTGAATTTTGCACTTAGAAAGATCGTTGCCAGTGCCAAGATGGTGGATTTAAGAGTAGGAAACATTTTCAGTTCAGTTATTTTCCTTCTCTATTTGTACCCCCATTTGCTCTGTCTCACTGAGGAAGAAGGAGGGGGAGGAAGGAAGAGGGAGGGAGGGAGGAGCGTTCACTGTGATGCATCTCTTCCCTTGCACTGTGAAAAACACTGCATGTCAATGATCTAAAGGGCTATATATAGTAACTAGCTAGAAAAAATCACATATCTTTTCAATCTTATCTCCTACCAAGCACACCAAAACAACTTCACACACACACACCCCTTTCTTTCAAGTGAGGTAAACCAATCGCCATTCTTCATTCCTCGTTCCGTCTCCTCTCCCAACCTTCTTTTCTTCTACTCCTCTGTTTCTATCCTGCATCCTTCTCCCTCAGTATCACTGTATCGTAGAGACTCACTTAACGGAGGATGCATAATTCATCGTCACTCATGAGTGGGTGAGCACCAGCCATGCATTGAGTTATGACACAGGAGAGGGGGAGAGGGAGATGTATGCCCAGGCAGCATAGAAGGGGAGAGAGAAAGAGTGAGAGGGAAAGAGAGAAAGGGGGAGGGTAGGGAGGGAAGGAGATGGGGAGACGAGAGAAAATTGAGGGAGCAATGCTTTGTGCCACGCATCCCAAGTCGGTATGGTTTGAAACATGACTGGCTGAAGCTGGTCCCTCCCCCTCCTCTGGTCTGAGGAGACAGATCAAGGCCTTGTTCCCCTGCTGAGACTGCAGCCTGGCCCCGGTCTGTACAGTCAGCCTCTCCACTAATCAAATGGCCATAACCCTGTACAGCATGAGGACCGCCATGAGCAATCATGAAGGTTGTATTTGTGTGCAGTTATACTGTCAAATGTATTTGTGGAGATTTCCAATTGTGTCTACATTGACCTCCGTGATGCAGATTGACTGTATCCTTTGATCCAACTGTGAAAAGCTAGAATCTTTGAAGCAAGATTTAACCATATAGTGTCACGCAACCTTCTTCTGCCATTTGTTAACTCTTTGTGTTTACAGTACATTTCACCATAGCATGACCCAATGAAAGTCTCAGTGTGCACGGTGTGATGTCATTAGAAGTGGACACATGAACCAGTTCTCAAGCACAGGGGAAGTGGTCATGAAATATTTGCCATGGTTTCAGGTGCAACGTAACATGACACTTTTAGCCTCTGGAGTGCCATACGTCCACCATGAAACCAACATTTGTTTTTGCTTTTGTAATGGTTCTTGATTTGTTGTTGGGTTGTAATCTGTGGGTTACTGTGGCCCGGAACATTGGCCTTGGCAGCCTTCCAGAACTTGGCAACACTCCAACACAGATGCCGGACAGATTTATAGACGTGTCATCTTTTTAATCTCCCGCTACATGAATTGCGTAAAATATTTATGAAAATAATCTCAAATGATCTATCTTTCTCATGTTGCCTGTTATAAAAGTCAGACTGATTTGGATCTTAGAGTCGGCCCAGTCGGTTTGTGTGGGTGGGTTGTGTTGGAGGAGATGATTACGATTTTTGTGTAAAACTCTTGAGAGTATAGACATCGATCTGTTTTCAGATTTACAGTTCAATTTATTTTGCATTAAAATTGTTTTTCAAGTAGGTCTATCAGACAAAAGGCATTCTTTTGTACTGATTTCATGCTCTGCTGTCTAGTTATAACTGCCCTATATCACCATCTAGTGTCAGTCTACCAGTACTGCATCTACACGTTTGCCTGGAATTGTTTACTTTACTGAACAAAAACATGGGAATCAAATAGACTCTGATAGTCCCCGTCTTTTTCCTCTCCTGTCCCTCTCTCCATTCTCCCTCTCTTTCCCTCCCCCTCGCTTCACCCTTTCTTCAGCTGTCCACTGCAACCTGAGCCAGAATGGGATTGACCACCAGATGTGCCCCGAGGACGTGACATCACACCTGGAGGAGGAGCCTCTGGACCCAGGCGCCGGCCTGGACGACAACAGCCCCACCTACCAGGACGTGAGCCTGGGCTACCAGCGCCGCTCGCCGCCGCAGCGCTCCGTATCTGAGTCCGAGCTCTCGAGGGTAAGAACCGGGGTGGATCTGAGGAAGTAGTCCCCAGTGCCTCTTCTGGTCGTCAGGACAACATATTATGGGTTTTACTCGGTTGCTCGTTCGTCAGCTTGGTTGAGTTCAAAATCAGCGAGGTGTGATGTGTCATTACAGTCTTGTTACATCTCCCCTTCTGCCCCGGCCTCCTCTCTTATGCAGATCCTCTCTAGACATAGTGTGTAGTGAGAAGAACAGCAGGCTAGACGTGATCCACACCTCGCACCCTCCCTACCGGGGGAACAGGAAGCGATTAGTAATATAAATCAGCTGTCAGTCACTGCTGCTAACAGGAAAGAACTGGCGCTTCTCTGTTTCGACACAGGCGGACGATGTTCCGGATGAATCCCTGGATCTTTGGAGTGACAGCTCAGGGAGTCTTTTGTAATCGCGCTAGCCCACGGAGCATGGGGCTCGCTCTGCACCGACTGCGATTAGACATGTTTGAATCCTAACAGAGGGGTAGTCTTCATAGAAAACATGTTTCAATTTTTGTGGATTTTCGCACACACGGAATGTTACAGCAGCATAATTAACCTACTCGACCCTGTATCTCTATAAATGGAAGCGTAGAGTAGGCCATGGTAATGTTTTGTTCAGCACAATAAGCACAGGGCTATAATCGTTTGAACTAACGACTTCACACACTAGACAGACACGGGCCATAGCTAGTTATGACTTGGGTGTGAAGAGTATAGCATGGGTGATGCAAAATCCACTTTTTCACACTTAATCAATATCACGCCTGCGCTGATAACAGAGTGTGTCTAAATCAGGCCTTATTTGCTGTGTGCATTGGGCTCACAGGCGCACAACTTCAGGCGGATTAAAAGACCTTGTGTGCCACGTCCTTTTGATGTGTCTCAACCAAAACTGCCCCCCAACTCCAAATCCAATTTGAACCCAGGGCGTTTTCAGAAACTGTTATGAATTCACTCGACGCAATGTTTTATTTCTCCCCTGCTGTCCTCACTCGCGCACGCAGGCACACACACGCTCGCGCACACACACACACACACTTTCCTTTCCACGTCCCTTCCGTTCTCATCCCCAAATGATACCGAATAATGAATGCTGTGACTTTTCTTTTGCCTCTAAGCCTGAGAGAGAGAGAGAGAGAGAGAGAGAGAGAGAGAGGGAGGGGGAGAGAGAGGGAGAGGGGGAGGGGGAGAGGGAGAGGGAGACTATACCCACTGCAGCAGTGGCTGGCTACTTAATTAACTGAGAGGCAGAGATAGGCAGAAGGACACTGGGGCTCAGTGTTTTTCTGATGCCCACTCACTCCCATTCAGCAAGACATGAACAACTCCAGACAATCTTTTTATTACCTCCTACACTCACTCTCTCGCTCACTGTCCAGGTGGACGGCTCCACCGCTAGGTGGCGCTGTGGCACTGTAAACATGAAAATACTGATTGGCCAGAGAGGCCTTTCAGGGTGTATGGTGCCAGTGTAGCCGGTGTGTATCGGTGAAACTCACTCCTCAGGTATGTAACAGGCCACCCGCGTCAACGAATAGCTAGCTTTTCGTTGGCGTAGTTGGTAGTGGTGGCGCTTGGGAAGCCAGAGGTGGTAAGTTCGAACCCAGTGCGGGACGATTTGCCCGATACCTCTGACGGAGCTTGCAAGGCCACGTCTGTTACACCAGTGTGCCTAATTCGCTGTGAATACGCATCGACGACGATGCTAAATCCTGCCAGATTGGTCGCATATTAGCTAATTCTAACAGATTCTAACAGATGCAGGGAGTCAGGTGGCTGAGCGGTGAGGGAGTCGGGCTAGTAATCTGAAGGTTACAGGTTTGATTCAAAATGACGTTGTGTCCTTGGGCAAGGCACTTCACCCTACTTGCTTCGGGGGGGAATGTCCCTGTACTTACTGTAAGTCGCTCTGGATAAGAGCGTCTGCTAAATGACTAAATGTAAATGTGATATCAGACGTTAACCTCCAAAGTCAGCTGTATAGTTGGTGTACTGTAACCCCCTACTGTCTTTCCTACCATTCTCCTGCCAGGTAGACAGTCCTAAAACTCAAGAACAGACACTGTACTTGACTAGTCTTTGAAGCTTTGTAGAGGTCTTTATTGTTGTTTCATTGTGTCTGCTATCGTGGGCGTTGTTAGTGTCTCTCAATGTCCACATCACCTTAGGAACTGTCTGTCTTAATGCTTTCTTATTCGACGTACTGATATTTATTTTTGAGGTTGTCCTTGCTCTGTTGCTAAGGTAACAAGAAAAGCCTGGTCCACACAAGGCTTTTAATTAGACCATGGCCAACGCAACAACTTGGTGTTTGTGTGTCTGTCTATGTGTGTTGTCTGTGCATGTGTCTGTCTGTCTGTGTGTGTGTGTGTTTATGCGCGTGAGTGCATGCCCAGACATATTTCACTTATAAAAAAATAAAGCCTGCCTTTTTTGTCTCATACACCAGAGCTGTCACTCAAAACCCTAATTGGGCCGCAGTGTTGAACACCAAGGCTGTGCGCCTGAATCTTCTCCTCCGGTTCATTGCCCCCCCCCTCTCTGTCTCTGTCTCTCTCCCTTCTTCTCTCTTCGCTCCACCTCCAGAAGGCCTCACCTACTGAAGCAGGGCCAGCAACAATGTACATCCCTCTCAGAATGTAAAACACAGATGGCTATTGACTTAGTAATGAGCTTATGGAAAAATAATCCTTTCCACTATGAAACGTCATGGTTAACTACATACATGCTTCCTGTGTCTCACAGCAACACACACAGACACACACCCTTGCGTCACCAAGGGATAGAATGCTGGCCCAATAAACCACTCTCTCTCCTCTTTCCCTTACCCCCCCCCCCTCCCCCCCACATGTCACATCCATCAGCTCTATGTCCCTATCCACAATCTGTCCCTATCTCCTGATCTCCGCCCCATGCTCTGCTGTCCTCACACACACTCTCTCTCTATTTGTCTGTGTCTCTCCCTGCCATCCCTTGTCCCTCATGACCCAAGCTAGTTTTTCTAATTCATCCAGCTCTTCTCTCCCTCTTTCTCGCTCTCTACCTCTCTCTCATCAGCGCCCCAGGCTGCTAGTCAGGGTTAATTAGCATTGAGCTGAGCTGTATTTAATGGTTAATGTGTTTTTCTCTGCAACGTCATGGTGGCAGAGGGAGTGAAGGAAAGAGAGAGAGAGGAATTGAGGTATGCAGGGAGGTAGGGAGAGGGGGATAGCGGTATTTGGTGAGGGTGGGGGGGGAGAGGAAGGAGGGAGAGATTGAGGCCCTCCCTACAGACTCAGCTTACACGTGGCCAGTCATGTCGCCACAGAGGCAGTGCACGATGTCACCCTCCCTGCCTTGCGATGCCTCCTCTGGTCTCTCTCCCTTACTCTCTCATTCTCTCCCACACTCCCTCTCTCCATTCACCAGGGCAGAGATAGAGGGACAGATAAAAGGGAAGGAGGGCAGGCGAGAGAAAGAAAAGAACAGGATAAAAAGGGTTGAGAAAACCATAGAGAGAGAGAGAGAGAGAGAGAGAGAGAGAGAGAGAGAGAGAGAGAGAGAGAGAGAGGGTGCGAGCAAGAGAGGGAGAGAGAGCGCGCGGGAGAGTCATAGCTCCTTGTTTTACTGCAGGCATAGATGGAGTGTACGCGTGCAGTATTGCTATGCTGCACCATGCTGAATACACCTAGCCCACTGGAGTCCCAGGGAGTGGGAAGTGAAATGTTAACCACCTCTGTCTGCTGGTGATTTCACTAGCCTCTCAATCAAAAGGAAATGATGCCAGAAGTCCTGAAACACAGTCAATCACCACTAATCTGCCTGGCCAAATATAACAGGATGGTGCATGTGATTTTGTGTCAGGTGTCTGTGTGTGCTAGTGATTGTTTAAACTGTATTTGCCTGTGTGTAATATTGTGTAAAGTATGTGTGTGTGTGTATGTGTGCTTTGTGTGTGAGTGTACTACAATTCAAGGGTAAGTGCCATTCAGGTACACATGCTTTTAGTGTAACACAAGCCCCTTCCCAAGGCTCCCCTACCATCATCTTAAACCACTGGTTTAATGTGTCATTCAGTTCGGACAAAACCTCACTTCTGCTGCTGAGGATTAAGTTATTGACCTTGGTCACATGGTAGTACTGACTTGTTCATTGTTGTAGTTGTATTTCCTCTGTGTCATGCGTCACTTTCCTGATGTTGTGTCCCACAGCCCTGAAATGTGGGTCTTCTTCTACAGCTGTCATACCTACTGTGCAATCAAATCAAATCGAAATGTTATTTATAGCCATTTACACAAGTTATGTCACAGAGGGCTTCACATACACCATTAGTACAACAGCCCCTCAGCCAACCTTCACCCCCAAGGAAGACAAGGAATAACTCCCAGGAAAGCCTTATTGACATTTACATTTAGTCATTTAGCAGACACTCTTATCCAGAGCAACTTACAGGAAGTACAGGGACATTCCCACCGAAGCAAGTAGGGTGAAGTGCCTTGCCCAAGGACACAACGTAATTTTGACGGCCGGGAATCAAACCGGCAACATTCTGATTAATAGCCCGATTCCCTAACCGCTCAGCCATCTGCCTCCCCTATTGAGATTATTTTTTTTTTTAAGAAACCTTGAAGCAATTGGATGAGGGATCCCTTCCTCCAGAGAGGGTTGACAGAGAGGTGCAGACCATGGGCTAAACATGGTCATGCATCAACAGAATAAGAACATGCAAATGGATGTTGAAACATAGGTATTGAGACTTCCAACTCTGTGCTCTGAGTTGGCGAGCGTCAGCACGACCCTGTGTGGTCCATCATAGGAGGCTGATGTCCACTCGGAGACTAGGTCGGACGTTGGTAGACCGGCGTTCTGGCAGGTGTTGACAGCTCAACCCCCCACACCAAAGGGGTTGGGAGGGGGAGAGAGAGAGAGAAGAAAACAGGATTAGAGAATGCGAAGGGGAAAATAACAGTTCCACTAACAGTAAGGGTGAGGTCTCTACCGTCAAGTGTGAACCAATGCAGCAGTTCAGTCTGACAAAAAAAATAAACTGCTGCACACCTCGACTGCTAGATACAGTAACTAGAATAACTAGAATAGAAGAAGTAACTAGACACAGTAACAAACAGGTTCAAGTGTGACGTACTGGACCCACTGCACAGGTGCTCATGCGTGTGTGTTCTCCCTCTGTTGTGTCCATCAGCCGGGGAACGTAAGGCTGTCAAAGCCAGTAGCCCTGTGGACCCAGCAAGATGTGTGCAAGTGGCTGAAGAAGCACTGCCCCAACCAGCACCAGATCTACAGCGACTCCTTCAAACAGCACGACATCACAGGTAGGTGTGTGTATGTGTGTGTGTGTGTGTGTTTTGGCTGATTTATGTCCCACTTCTCGCTCCCTCACAGCCAGCCGGCCTTCCTCTTGCAAGACCTGTTCCCGTCTTTTGCCAGCGTCGCCATTGCCCTGTCAATCATTCCCCCTAACGAGGCCCTTCAAGGTCACCCCCACACCAGCTCGCTAACGACCCTCCGCTTAACGACGCGGCTGCTAATTGGCGCGCTCTCACCCATCTCAGAGCCCAGACGATTACATTAGAACATTAGAACGTTTATCTGCCCCTGCTCTGGCCAGAGTGAGCCGGCGAACCGCCACTCTACCCATGATGCACTTAGCCCGCCGTGGCCGCCGAGAGGGGTCGTCCAGGTTAAGCTCTCGGCATGTGGGCTCCGCCGGTGCCGGTGTTCCATTAATAAGAAGAATGCGCCGCATCCCAGAATCCCCAGCTGGCGGCCCTTCACATCGCATGCAGAGAGAACGACACCGGATGAAAAGAGACACCAAAAGCAGAAGATAGAACATATTACTGCCTTCATCATGATCACACATTAGGTCTCTCCTCTCATCTGACCTCAGCATCGCTTTGCTGCAGAGCTGTAGAGTACGATGTCATAACCAGCCTACAATCCTGTACCTGTACCTCCGGTTCTCAGAAACAACAAAGGCACGAGGTCCACCAAAGACTAAAATGCTAAAGTGTTTTTAAATAATGCATTTTTTCATTAGTCTTCCCCAATGCTGTTGCTTTTGCTGCTTTTAATGTCTTGTGTACCCCTGTACGGTGTCCTTGAGTGCCGAGAAAGGCGCCTTGAATAAAATGTGTTATTATTCATGAAACAAATGGCGTTCACATGTGAGGTTAGCATCGGCTTAGTGACGTGTTGTTGTGACGATCAGAGGAGTCGGTGAAGAGTTAACGGCTAACCTAATTAGGAGATGATGATATGCGTAAAACATGCAAGGGATTCAGTTTGTCACCATATCCAGCATTAATTAACAGAACCCAATTACGGCCGTGCTGATTGGGCCCCACAATGCAATTTGCATCCTAATCAATCTCTGCAATATCATGCACATCTTTGCTCCATTAAAATTAACTACACATTCAAATGATGAATGATACATTGTTGCGAAAAACAATCCTGTTTAGACAAACAAACAGTGACAATGAATACATTGCAAGGCATGCACGCACATATACTCACCCCCACACATATACAGAACAATGCACACACAAATACAGATGCACAAACACACAACCATACAGACCCCCCCCCCCCACACACACACACACACAAACACACACATATCTGACATACACACACATGCATACAAAACCCCCATCTGAGCATAGGTGACATAGGCAGAACAGTTCCCCAGCTCTCCTCAGTTCCAGTAGGGACCGTATGAAGGCTCCAGCCTTCTCTCTCTTTCTATTTCCAAATGAAAACACGACACTGCCTTTCTCAGACATTGACACCACTTGATGTGATTGGTTCTGGCCCAACTGTAGTGAATCAATAAATGAGCTGCGGCGTCCAAACCAGGCCCTCCACGGCTCCAGTACGGTGCCAGAGATGGCACCCCCCCACCCCCACCCAACCCCAACCCCCCCCAACCCCAACCCCCCCCAACCGCAACCCCCCCCCCCCCCCCCTTCATATTACCACAGACAGGCCCTACTTTGACTTCCAATACCAAAGCTGTCATTAAAAATGCATTAAAGCATATTAAGGCATAATTAGACATTAGTCCCTAATCTGGTGTAATTACAAAGAGCGCGTCTCGTGTGCGAGAGTGTGCACCAGTTAAATACACATTTACAGATACCGTAGGTGTAGTCGGAGGAGAGGGGCCAGCCGACACATATCTAATCAGAAACAGAGAGGGATGCTGTCAGAAAGAGTGTGATAGAGAGTAAGAGAGGGGAAGAGGGAGGGAGGGAGAGCAAGAGAGGGAAAGAGAGGGAGGGAAAGAGAGGGGAGAGAGAAGAAGAAAGCAGGCGACGATTGAATTATCGTCCCCGTCATGGAGGACTGCGTGGAATTAGAACATGGAAATTTGGTGGACTCTGAGACGACATGTAGACAACAGGAGAATGAGATGCAGACTGCAGCGAAGAGGCGGCGGTGTGGCGTGGCTGGCCAGCCAGCACACGTGACGGGTCTCGGGGTGACGCTGCTAATAGAACCGGAGAGGAGCGGATCCTCTCGTCTCGTCGGAGGGACAGGGCGGTTCGCGAGGGGGCATGTACCAGGGCTTGTCCATGCTGCTCAACAGAGACTACACTACAGTCATAATAAAACCAAGGGAACAAAGGACCTGGACCACATATATACAGTGACCTCAGCTGTGATGAGATGATGTGGGGTATTATCTTCACCGGGTGGGGGTGTGAGGGGTCGGTCCTCTTCAGGAGTACACCCCAGACGCCCTTGGGCTTTTCTGTTTCCACCTTTCATTTCCTCCCCCCCAGCCCCCTCCCCCCCGTGACTCATCCCGGCTGGTTTAGTGGCCGTCTCTTAGCCCGACGTTGTTTTGATGAGTCATGGCGTGGATGGAAGGTGAAAGGTTGCGTTTGATTGTCCTCTATGGCAGGCACGAAGCCTGAGCAGCACTTGAGAGATGAGAGGATGAATCCTGCAGGCAAAGTGAGAGATAGAGTAGTGGAAGAGAGACCATTATAACAGGCTCAATGTGCCTCCCTGGAATGGCCATTAAGAGAGAAACTACCAGCTCAGCAGCTCTGGAACTGCTCTGTAACTGTTCCATACTTCAGTCTTAGCAAGAGAGGCCACATGGCTAGCTTTCTAGCTTACCTGGGATGGAGGTATCTTGGTGGGTGAGTGAGTTTGCTGTGTGTTGGGAGTCAGGCACAAGTTTGGAGAGCAGGGGTGTAGCCATGTGGTGGCCAGGGGGGGCCACGGCCACCATTGGCCAGAGAATGGCCACCCTGCCGGCCCCCATTCTTTTCTTTTTTTTCTTTTTTTTTTTTAAACCTTCCTGGACAGAAACGGTATAAAGCTGAAATAAATGCATTAGTATTTTTTTTATAAAGTCGTCTTATATTGGCATTTGTCACTTATGCTACAAGCCCCATATTCGCAACATGTTGGGCCACGCCCCCATCAACAGCGCAAGACACAAACCAACGTACTTGCATTCTGACAGCGCTTCAATGGAGACTAGCAGCTAACCACTGGATACCGTTAGAAAACTGCTGCTCTGAGTGATGCAGTGTGTGAGTTTTAAAATAGTCGTTTTTGTCAATCAAGTGCCACCCCAAATAAAAGACTGGCCAGAGCTGGCCCCCCTACAAATAATGTCCTGGCTACGCCCCTGTTGGAGAGTAACCAGAGAACGGTGAGACGCGTACCTAGAGGACAAATACACACACACACACACACACACACAGCTGCACCAGAGCTATGTCTGGTATGTCCGCTCTCATGTGGACGATTCACCTGAGGAGAAACTCACCCAAACACACACACACACACACTCTCTTTTTTCACACACACACTCCTCTAGCTGTGTGTGAAGTGCTGTACGTGTATGAACTTTAGTTACATATTTCAGTATTTTGCCCTGTGGTGTGGAGTGCATATGCGTGCCTGTGTGCGCATGCACTATAAGCTCCCATTCATCAAAGCCGTGGTTGACCGTGCCAGGACATATCTGTAGATTAATCTGTCCTCTCTCTCCACACTGAGGGAGGCCTACTCTCCCTAAACCCATTCATCTAATGTGTGTGTGTGTGTGGGCAGGGGAAGGGGAGCCGTATATGCCCGTTCTGAGCTGCTAGTTCATCAAATAATTTGTTTGCTGGCCTTACCAGTCGGTATGTCCATAATGAATTTGCACTCCCAGTGTCATAACTAACAAAGCACGATGAAGTCACAAGACTGTGTGCATGTGCAGGCGTCTGTGTGTGTGCGTGCATGCTCCTGTGGTCTGTGTGTGTCTGTGTGCGTGTGCGATAGCTACCAGATCCCAGCCCCAGCCTTAGAGAGACTGGAGAGAAAGAGAGAGAGAGAGCGAGACAGAAAGGACAGGTCCTGCTCGGGCAAGCCAAACTGGCTTCACGGCGGACAAACCGAGAGTGGGAGGGAAATTTAAATCCAATCAATATTGTGCAAGTGAAGAGGCTGAAGGGCCTTAAATCATTTTCTCAGTCAATTGGCCAAAGAAGTGGATACAGGAGATGAAGTAAAAAGAGCTTTGTTGTTTGGCAGTGTTCCCATCATAATACCCAAGGCAGGAGAGACAAAATGATTACACACTGATAGAAATAGAAGTACTGTTACCTTACCCAGGGATGAGTCAGTGTGTGTGAGAGAGAGACAGAGAAAGAGAGAGACAGAGAGACCGAGAGAACGAGAGACAGAGAGAGAGACAGAGAGAGAGACAGACAGAGAGACAGAGAGAGAGAGAGAGAGAGAGAGAGAGAGAGAGATGGGGATGCTAAAATCTGTGTATCTGGGTTGTTTCCATAACAGTGTGATGGTCTGTTCTGACCTCCCACACACCACTGGGCCTAATTAAACACACCAGTGGTTGCACCTATCAATCCAACACACCAAGCTTTCCATCTTACCCTCTTCATGAGCACATGTACCTATCTTCCTAATTTTCTAGTCCTCTCCACCACAGCTCTGTGTCTTCATTGTGGTTGGATAAACGCCCTGCTGTGGCATGCTGGGAATGTGGATGTAATGAGTCAGAAGCAGATCTTTGGAAGAAACTTTTGGACTTCTCTCAGAAGCGTTCTGCTTGGCTTCCCAGACGGGTCTCTCTGCTACCGGAAGGAGTGGTGTGTGTTGGCACCGACGATCAGAACTGGCTGCTTGCTCCGAACGCTCTAATCTTCAAGCATCTCCACCAACGCATTTACACACACACACACACACACACACAGACCAACACATTTACACACTGACCCACACACACACACACACACACACACACACACACACACAGACCAACACATTTACACACTGACCCACACACACACACACACACACACATGCCGCTGCTGTCCTCTCATTCACACACTGTCAGTGTGATGCCTATGACGAGAAAAATGCTCTCCACACCAGCTGTTTATGCACTGCTGAGACCGCAATGGTGTTTATCTGATATACAATACCTCTGATTTCATTCAGCAGCCATGTATGCCTGTTATGGCACAGGCTTTGTTGCTTTGTAAAGTCGAGGTCAATAATCATAGACTAGAGTCTGTAAGAACCTTTCTCCATCACTCTCTCTCCATCTCGATCCATCACTGCCTCCCTTCCGCTCAACCTCTCTATCTACTCATCTCCTCCTCTCTGTCCTGTCTCGTGGTCTCCCAGGCCTGTGTGTGTGTTCTGTATAGGGCTGCTTAGTGTTAGGGGAATGGTGCTCATTAAACCTGTATCTGGTGTCCCAGCCTCTTATACCAGTTTAGCATATCCTGCCCCCTCAGCCGTAGTACCCGGCAAAGGGTTTCTTTTGTAAGTGCAGGGAGGTGTGCCAAAAATCTCAAGAGTTATAGCACTCACTGCTCCAAGAAATAAGCTCTCTCTGACTGCCAGACTTTGTGTGGAGACAGTAAGGTGCTTACACGAGGTCTGAGAAAGGCCAAATGAATCTACAACACTGTCCACGAAACCTTCGCAGCAGTGTCTAACTGAAATATCGAAACGTCTGGTCCTTCTGCAATCGACATGGCCGTTAATAAAGTCATGTACAATACAACTCAGAGGATATAACAATGGTGTGATGCGTTGGAAATGTGTGGAGGAGAAGGTGTGTGGGGGTGGAGGCAGAAACAGAGGGGAGAGAGGAGAGAGATGTGTGAAGGGGATGGAGAGGCAGAGGTGAAAGAGTTGTTGGAGCACAAATGGAGTGAGAGAGGGGAAAGAGGGATGAAGAGAGAGAAATTTGTGGGGCGGGGGGGCGGGGGGAGAAAGGAGAGAACACGTGACAGACAGACCATGGTTTCCCCGCTGCGAGTCTCTAAGCCGGGGAAAGTTAATGGGCTGTGGGCCAATCAGGAAGAAGCTCGGCCCCACAGTCATTAGCAGGAAGTAGCGTAGTGAGAAGAGTGTGTATTTGTGTGTGTGTGTATTAGTGTGTGTATAGGGCAGGAGGGGGGGGGGATCTACAGGGGTCCGTCTCTAATTCTCAGTAATCTCACAGAATGATCTTCTATTGGCTCCCAGTCCCACACTCTAAACATGCCGCCATAATGAGAGTAATTAATTAGACTGCACTTCCATCCTCTCTTATCTCCCTCCAAAATCCCTGTTTTAGAAAAGATAAGGAGGAGATATGGGGGCAGATTAAATTAGGGATCTAGAGCTGTGCCCCCTAGATGCGGAGGGAGGGGACACACGGGTGGGGGGTGTAAAGAAAGATGTGGTTAATGGGGAGAAATTGTTTTTCAATGAAAGCAAGTGTGTTCGAATCTGCGGTGGATTCAATGGCACCATAAACAGTGAGAGGTTGAGTTCCGATGTGAAGGATGTCTAATTCTCTGTCTTCTCCCTCTCTCTTTCTTTCTTTCTTTCTTTCTCCTTTCCTCACCCTCTCTCCTCTCTTCATCTCTAATCTACACTTCTTCCTCGCCCTCTTGCTCCATCCCCGCCTCCAGGCCGCGCCCTGATGAGATTGACGGACAGGAAGTTGGAGCGAATGGGGATCATGCAGGAGGCCCAGAGGCAGTACATCCTGCAGCAGGTCCTGCAGCTCCGCGTCCGCGAGGAAGTCAGGACCCTGCAGCTACTCACACAAGGTAGTCAAGTCTCCACACCACCAGGACAACACAGCAGCTCCTCACACAAGCTACACAACTCTGAGAGACGGAGAAAAAGAGATGAAGAGAGAGTTCGAGGTAGGAAGAGAAAGCCAGAGCGAGAGAATGAGGAAAGACAGATGGAAAGAGAGAGATGGACAGAGAGAGAGAGAGAGAGAGAGAGAGAGAGAGAGAGAGAGAGAGAGAGAGAGAGAGAGAGAGCAGTGTCATGCCTTTTTCTCCCCTTGGTTCTCCCCCAAAAGCGTCCTCGGAGCCCCCTCCCTCCCAGATACATGCCAAAGAGAGACTGGTACTGCTTCTGGAACATTCACTGGGTGATGCTAACGGTAGAAGGAGAGGAAGGAGAGGGTGAGAAAATGAAGCAATAGTGAGAAAATTAGGAAGCGAGAGAGAGAGAGCTGAAAGGACAGAAATGTCCTAAGAACAGGCAGGAGTTGATGATGCCTAGAGGGAGAAGAGAAAACTGAGAGAGAAAAGGGGGGGTGGGCATTGGGTGAGAAGATGGAGGTGGGTGGGGGGGGGGGAGATTGCGAAGAACCAAGAACAGAGGCTCTCCATCACTTGCCAGAGTAGTGTGAGGCGAGGGAGGAGAGCGAGAGAGGAGGTGAGAGAAGGCCAACACAGGAACAGAGACCAAGGATGGGGAGGACTTGGTGGGGACATTGACAGAGGGCCTAACAGGTAGAAGAAATAAGTCGAAGGAGAAAAGTCGTTAAGAGAGAGAGCAGCAGAGAAAAAGACAAAGATGGCAGAAAGAAAAGTGAGGGAGTGAGAGAGAGAGAAAAAGGTGGAGAAAAAAAGTTGGAAAGATGAACAGTAATTACTGCGGTGTACTCCAGACAGAATTAAGGAGACCGCCAGTGATTAACCTTTAAGGCACACTGGGCCAGTGCAGACAAATGCAGCCATTACATCCCTCCCCTCCACAGCAACATGCAGCCCACACCTCATTTATTATATCACTTAACAACCCACATGGATGGCGTGATCCAGCCTCACACAGGATAATGCCCAGACAACAACACACGCACGACTTTAATTGAGAAGAGCTCACCAGGAAACAGAGAGCTTGCTGCCACGGCAGCGCAAGGCGCAGAGACAGAATCTACGGCCTCCCGCTAGAAACAGCGCCTGCCACCGAGACTTCAACAACGGCGTCGGTCAGGAAGCGCAGCGACTCTGGCTCGTGTGTTGCTGCGCTTCGCCTGGAGCCTGCACATTGGGAAACATCTCCAATGAACGCACGTCTTCGGGAAGTGGAAAGTACGGTTCGTTTTCGAGCGTTGTGCTTTGCTTCTGCGTTGACATTTTTCACGCTGGAAAATGTAGAGGGAAACCCACAGTGCTGGACAAATAGCCGTGGCCACAGAGAGGTCAGCCCTATATTAGCAGACCAGTAGACTGTTTCCAGCAGTAGCTTGGTTACATTTACATTTAGTCATTTAGCAGACGCTCTTATCCAGAGCGACTTACAGTAAGTACAGGGACATTCCCCCGAGGAAAGTAGGGTGAAGTGCCTTGCCCAAGGACACAACGCCATCTGGCACGGCCGGGAATCGAACTGGCAACCTTCAGATTACGAGCCTGATTCCCTAACCGCTCCCTAACCGCTCAGCCACCTGACTCCCAGTGGTTCTCACTGACACAGATATGTTGTCATCAATTGCTGGGAGCAGTAATCTACTTAAGTGTCACACTGTAGGTCTGTTGTATTGTCTGCATCTGTAGCCATGGATACTGGCCCAATCTTGACACACAACATTCTGTTGCAAGCGCAAAGATGTGTCAAGTGCATAAATGTTCCAGTCAGCTTTTTGATGACAATCACAAGATGGGATTGAGGAATCTTTAACTAAAATCGCCACGTCAAACTTGACTAAACTTGAATATTACCTTTGACATTAAATCGAATCGTTTTTTTGGTCTGTTGGTTCAACTCAATCTCAGTGTCATCAGACTCAGTTTTGTTCGTTTTTGCTTCGCTGAATGGAAAGTGGAAAGTCATGTATTGTTTGAACGCCCCCACCCAAATGATTGCTATTTTCTGTATTCAATTTCATGGCTATTAACGATTTATGATGTTTTTCAATAGCATCTCTTCATTACAGATCAACTCATAAACACAGCATTAGGCACAAGCAGACTGCTTTTTCTGAAACTTGAATTACACAGCCCAGAGAATCAGGAATAAATGCTATTTGCCAAGTGGTACAGTACCCTTCTTATATATAGACATAGAGCACAATAGGGTTCATCTAGTGTGAGCGAGGGCAAGATGGCCGCTGGGAAGCACCCTCTCTCTCAGTCTTTGCTGATATGCGGTGAACAATTACAGACCTCAGACCACTCCTAATCTTCTCCACAATGTGGGTGTGGTTCCTGCTATGTCTCTCTGCTATGACCTTACTCTGGGGTCATCTGTTTTCTCTACTCCTAAACACAGCACTCTGCCGTAGAGAACCTATCACGTTTATCAATCAAAACACCTTATCAAGCAGGTGAGTTGTCTGGGGAAGGATCGTAGCCTCCAGGTGTGAGTGATGAGATCCGTTCCTTCTGTGGACTGCACTGTACTAGGCCACCGCTGTTCCTCGCTCCAGGCAGAGTGATGAATTGACTTTTGGTGCTCAGGAGCCCTTTACTCAGTGTTCTTTGGTGGATATAGTCATTACCCTGTGCTCTTTAGTGAACGGCGATATCTTGGCCCTAAAGGAGTCTTAAGTGAAGTGAGTATAGAGTCTTTCCTCCGGGCCTTTCAGTGAAAGGGAGTATCTGTGGCCCCAGACTGGGGAGCTGAGTGCTCTCATTATCCTGGAGCTTCCCCCCCCCTCCCCCCATCCTACCCCCTCCTCTCCCAGGCAGGTCAAATTAATTCTTTTTCAAAATTCCCTGTCAGCGATATACCCTTAAGAGACAGTATCTGCAGCAGCTCTACACCTTAAAGATGTGATTAAGGTTAGGAAAAAGCCAATTTTTCAATCCCATCCACCCCCACTTCCTAGATACATAAAGCCATATGGTAATATCATATTTAATGATGCCTACCTAATTCCTGGTTCGAATGGAGTGAACACAGTGTGGATGTCTTAGGTGACACTGCATATTAGGTGCCAATCTTGGTTTGTATTCATAAGGTCAGGTGTCATAGAGAAGAAAATAATTACGCTGTTTCGCGGAACCGCCTGTTCGCCACCTCGTCATTAGTGAAGGGAAACGGCCGCCTTGGCGCAGGGCTACTCGTGGCGAAGGACAATGTAGCAACACGGCTAACGCTAATAATGATTTGAAATACAGAGGAGTAATTACACCTGCCTTTTCAGGGGGCCATCGTCCATTCATCCAGGCGTGTTGAGAGCCAGCCTGGATAATGAAGCCGCCCCTGCTGTCAGTACTCTGTCGGAAACACAGCCGTGGTGTTTTGGAACAAGGATGAAACAGCATGGTGTTATGAAAAGAAATATCCCCTTTTTTGATTACCTCAGGCTGTAATTCCCCTCCATGTGAAGTCAAGGCTCCTTGCCTTGGTTACCAATTAGAGCTCTGTTTCCTCCCCTGCCCGACACTCCCCGACCAGGCCTGCCCAATCGCCATCTTGTCTGCTTTGTACCCAAAGCAGTCGAGCATTGAGGAAGCAGGAGAATGCCAAGGCTGGAACGTGGAAGCACATCTTCATCAGGTTTTATCCAGGGAGAAGTGTAGAAATACAAGAATACAAACTGAACCATCTCTCTCGTCTTTTCTTTCTTCCTCTCCCTCTTTCTTTCTGTCCATCTAACCTCTCTCGTCTCTCAAGGACGCGAAAGAGGGACGCAGCGAAGCATGAACAACGTGCAGATCTCCTAATGAGGCAGAAGGAGAGAGGGCATCACCAGAATTGAAAAGATGGAGGAAAAAACCCATAGAGAGAGAGAGAGAGGAAAAGAGAAAAGTCGGGCAGGTAGATTTGGCCCGAGGCTGTAGGACTGTAGTCAACTATAATATGCAAGGAACTACACACACACTGTTGAACCTTGACCCTCTGTTTTTTACAGAGACTGAGCTATATCTCGCACAGGTTCTATGGTTCACAGAATGTAGACCACAGCTCTCTGTTACCTCAGCCGGAAGGCCCTCAATATGGCTTGTATGCGGCCAGTGTCTGGAGAAAGGACAGCTAATATTTAAATGAATCAGGATCTGTCTGTAAAATCTGCATAAAAGTCAAGCCCCTAACGTGAACTTCCCAAATGTTTACTTTTGCCTAAATCACTGCTGGGCTCAACATCAGCAGAATACAGCAGATCGATGAGGCCAAGAGCGCCCTTGTTTTCTTGTTTTCTTTTCCTTTTTTTCCTTTCATTTTAAATCAACCGGGTCATCCGGTTTCAGTTTCCCTGTGTGGAGCCGCGTTCATCCGTTTACCGAGAAATGAAGACCTATTAAAAAGAGGCAGCGCGCCGGTTCCACTCAGTCTAGCGCCCCAGTGGTCGTCTACAGCCTCCATCTGACCGCCAGCGCCTGGGCAGCCTCTCAGGAACCTAGACGCCACGACCCATGAAGCCCGCTTCCCGCCACTCAGTCACCATCTCCCGACCTGGATCAATAGCCAGGACACTCCCAGGGCTGCTGCTCTGGCCCAGGGCCATATCCCAGGCCAGCCATTTCCCCTGGCCATACAATTTGTTAGTACACAGTATAGCGGGCGTGGCCCCAACGCTAATGTATACAACCAGGGAGCAGTGAGAGAGTGCACTTAAGATGAGGTGTTTTGTAGGCTTTTCGTTAGTTGCCATGGTGACCTTAAAGAAGCGTCATGCCAGTTTGTGGGGGGAGCGTTAATGCTGGAGTCTAACCTCTCCTCTCCAGCTTTCTGTAGTACAGCTTTACAATAACGTTTTGTGTCTTCAGGGCTGTGTTTCTAGTTTCACTACCATTAGTAAGGACCAGTCTCCAAAATATAGGTTGAACTCGACCCTAGACCTAAATTCGAAAATTGTACTTAAACCATTGAAAGGGCTTCGTAAAATTCGTAAAATCTACTCTTTTAGTACCCTTGATCCAAAACAACTTAATAAATATAATCTTCAGGGGCTATGCAGCATTTATTAAAACAAATTTAGCTCTCAAAGTCAGGACCCCACAGTATGCAGCAGGTTTTAAAGGCTGATCTTAACCTGAAATAATACAACTGAGAATGCTTGGGAATATTGTAACGTGTGACAAGGTCTTGAAAGCTACGTAAAGAGTCTCCATTTAAATCTCGCAGGGCTTGAATACCTTTTTGAGACCATGTGTCCTGAATAAAAGGTTACCACCCGTCAGTATATGTACTATAGCCTACACAAAGTACCTTACAGGAATAACACTTTAATGTCATGGTGAACCACTCACTTATACGAATACGGGTCAGGAGGGTTTGGCTAATCTCCTAGTGGACATATCAGTTTCTGGAATAGTAGTGGATACGGTCTGAGTAGACAGGCAGCAGGTGTATGAATCCGACACGCCTTTATTTAGACAAATGCGCCAGCAACGCTTAACATGTGTTGCGGGCGATGCAGACGGACGGTCGTAAAAGCAGACAGACAGCGAGCAAGATGGGGAGCGAGGGAGTCCAGTCAAGGAAATGATGCGTATCACAGAGCTACTATAAAAGGAAATGATGTACATACGTTGAGCTGTGGATCATTATTTGGGTGTCGAGGATTTAAGACGGCAAGCTCGGTGACAGGCGTGCACCTGCTAAACCGTTATTATTGTAACATTCCTCACTCCCGGGGCAAACATGATTGATGACGGTTGTTAACTTTGGTTTTGGCCTGATAACTGTCACACATTGTCTTTATCTATTCTCAAAAAGCAAAGACACCAAAACAAAGTCATTTGTCAAGTAGTAGATATTACTTGTTCGGGACAGCTTTTAGCGATGAAAGTGAAGTAAACACGGTTTGCGATTTAGTATTATCAATATTGATGCAATACAGATAGTGTAGTAGTGCAGTTTGACCATATCTGTGTCGCAATTGAGGCTAATCCACCTTTATTGAATACTTTCTCATTTAGCCTCTTGCATAACCTGCCTACAGAGGACAAGCGCCTCTAATGACCTAATCTTCTGGTCTGTAAGTCCTACAGGGCCAAACAAATAGAGCTAATTCCTCTATTGTTGTCGACGGTAACTCAAGCTCCCGGGTTACAAATGGACCTGATTGTGTTCTGAGTGGGCCCTTACCCAGGCTTTTGTCCACGCCCTCCTCCTCTTCCCTAGCACAACATTAAGAAGCGCCAAGCAAGGCAGTGAAAGAGAATATTCTTGCATCCCCGTTACTGATCAAGAAATGTTTGTCATCCAATCTAATTAGTGCCATACATTTTTTTTATTTTTTGTGCTTATTAGCCTGCCAAAATGTCAGAAATTGCTTTATTTAATTAGAACATTTTACAAATAGCATAACAGCATAAAAAGTGATTATCTTGTGCTGGTCTTTGTTTAGAGGATGAAATGTCATGCAGCATGAAACAAGACGAGATCAAAGAAGGAGTATTTTTGTTGCATGTAAACCAATAATGTCAATCTGAGGTGTAAGCAAACCTGTGGGGACAAACATCACCACACCAGACTTGCTGTCAGGACAGTTGTAGCGGAACCTCAAGACTTGCAATTTGCACTTCTAGATTCATGACTGCTGCTGTTAGATTGTGAAATTGTCACAGTCAAATGTTCTTGTACCAATGTACAGTACTCTCAAAATAGCTTCACTAATTTGAGTATTGCTGGACTGTGTTCTCCTAACAGGTCGGATTTTAGAGGCATTTTGCTATGGTTCAGTCTCTTCGGGTTTACTGAATTAATAGCAAGCCAGCAATGGCTTTTATCCGTTACCAAGACTAAATTAATTCACAGGACTTGGAGCATCAGAGAGTTATAACTTTCATTTTAATTACTTTATAAATATTTACAGCCAAGGGTTGCCAAGAGGTTGAAATATAAATGAGGCTTTTATTTGTAAGTAGCTAGTGTTATCATCCTCACTCTCAATGTTCCCTGAGTCTGTTCTAATTTCAGTGTGTGTATGTTTGTGTGTGCGTGTGTGTGTGTGTACAGTATGGTTTTTTGTGAACTTGTGTGAGTGAATCAATGCTCATCCTTGCCTACACTTGCTATAATATTAGAATATGCTCCTCCCAAGCTACAACTGCCATCTGTTGGAGCACCAGGACATTTATGTATTATCCATGCACTGTATGTCAACTACCTCAATCAAAGTGTGAATGTGTGTGCCTGGGAAAGTGTGTGCGTGTGTGTGCATGTGTGTGTGTTAGCTGCCTGCAGGCCTAACTTGCCCTCTATTAAAGATTTACACTGTTCACAGGGGGAGTTATTAAACCCCAGAGCCTCGTCATGCAGCCCCACTTCCAGGCCAGTTTGTAGCATTGTCAGGAGATTAAAGCAGGTTCATTGAAAGGTCTTTTAGCTATTCCCCATGATTGATCTTCCTCTGCCCCTTTGATACCGGAGCTAAGGATGACGTTCTGTTCCTCTTCTCCCTCTCTCTCTATCTATCTCTCTCACTCGCTCTTTCTCTGTCTCTTTCTTTCTCCCTCACTCTCTCTTGCCCTCTCTTACTTGCCGTGTATGCACTAGTC